>NC_057811.1:370717017-370723512 GCF_018294505.1 Triticum aestivum | reverse complement strand
AACCTACTCAAACAAGTTTTTGCTACAGTAAAATTTGACCTAGATCCAGAATAGCAAACGAAGTTTCTTTCTTTCGCCGTTTGACTTTCGTTGCTTATTTCGAGTTGGTTCTTTTTGCAAACCGGAGTTCTTAAGTTGAACTTTCTGGTTGGACCTTTCATTCGAGTTTTACCTGTGCATTAGCTGAGTACTGATTGTATGCTTGTTTGTTTACGATAGAGTACCCGGAGTGTGCCGCTTGTTACTTCGACTCGCTAGGTTTTGCGGATCATCAGCAAGGCAAGTAACACTTTGATCATACCCCGTTCATACCCAGTTTTATTGCATTAGATCTTTTTCCCCAAACACTTGCATGATTAGGATCTATTAAACTGTGGGTATTGGGAAGTAGTTGAGGTAGTACCTATTACCTGTTCTTTATCAAACCTTGGGAGTTACTTCTACGTTGCTATTATATGCCATGCTATGCGTAGACGTGGATTGGGTTTGAGAGACATTCATGACAGATGTGAGATTGTTAATAATGGTTTAACTTAAGGTGGCAACTAAAACTCACATCTGGGTGGATTGAGACACCTGGAGAACCCAGTGTTGTCTGTATGTATAAGGTCCGCCACCCAGGCTCAAAGGGATCATAAGATTATTCATGCTAGAAACTTCCGTGTGCAGCCACAAGCTATTATGGGCTCTAGCATAGCTGAGTAGGTTACAGGATCTCTTGAAGAGGTGGACTAGCAGATGTAGGGGAAAGTACGTGTACCGGTCCATCCAGAGTAAAGAGTGATTGTTTCTGAAAGACTGTGTCTCGGTCATCCGTTTCTCAAACATCATGCAGTGCGAGAATCAAGCGGAGGCGATCGAGTCTTGTGGGGAAAAGTGCACAAACCTCTGCAGAGTGTACAAACTGATCATGATTAGCCGTGTCCCCGGTTATGGACAACTTGAGTATCTAGTATCTGGATTATCATTTGAATCTCATCACCGTGATACTTATAATTAATTTTGTTGGGTTAATGATGATACCTAATTGGGATTGAGATGCTGTCAACCATCTCAATGTTTCAACCACCATGATAGTTAAATAAAATTTATTCCTTTGCAGTAGGATAAAATTGGCTTTTCGCAAAACTGTAACCATAGAGCCTTTCCACCAGCCATATATGCATATAGTATAGCATTATCATTGTTCATTGTTCTCTATGTGTTGCTTTGCCAGCATATTCTATGTGCTGACCCGTTTTCGGGCTGCAACGTTTCATGTTGCAGACTTTTCAAACGACGAGTAAGGTGCCTTAGGTCGTGGTCTTATACTCAGTGATGCCGCTGGAGTTGATGGACTCACTTATCTTCCAAGTCTTCCGCTGTTATCGTTATTAGATGGCCTTAAGCCATGTTTATACCTAATCTCTTTGGAGATTTTCGATGTAATAAGTGTGTGATTGCTACTCTGTTATAAATCCTCCATTTGTACTGTGCGTGTCAGCATTACTGATCCGGGGATGGCACTGGTGCACAGCAGCACATGCCATTTGAGGTCGGGTCGCTACAAAGTTGGTATCAGAGCACACGCTGACTATAGGACACGACCACTAAGCTTAAACCCTAGAAAACTTCTCTCTTCTCATTTCTGACCCCTCTCCACTTTCTACTCTTTTAGGAATGGCAAATGCAAGGAGCAAGTTCATGCAACCAGATGAAGACACGCTGTTTGGACGACATTTGAAGGAAGTCGCCAAGTACTTGAACATAGGAATACCAAGCGTCACCGGAACCTACAACGCCACATTTCCTGAAGAGGAGAGCTGGAAGATTCAAGTTATCATTCCAGGAAGAACGTTTGCGCCAATTACGGAACCCATAAGATTGGTTTTCGAAGCACCAACTTGGAGCTTAGGGAAGAGCATGGCCACACACATCGCCATGGGACGCATTGGAGAAGTCTATCACCAGGAGCTTAAGGATACAATTTACCAGATTTGTGGACGTCGAGACGCGCAATGGGAGATGATCAAGACCAAGAAGGATGGATCAATTGCAGCTTTCATCTAGGAGCAGAACCAACATATTCGACGCCAGGAGAATCAGATGTGCACGGACAAGGAAGAACTGAAGAAGGCATTCACGAAGATCAAGGAACTCCAAGAAGAACTCAAGGCTACACGCGAAGATTATTTGGAGGAAATCAACGCACTAGTAGGGAAGATTGACGACCTGGAGAATAAGATTGGAACATTCGTGGGAAATCCAGTGCCAAAAGCAGAAGTCGGCGAATGCAGTTGTCCGGATAACTACATCATCATCGACGACACCGACTCGGAACCAAGTGAAGACAAATGGATTGATGAAGCTGGAGCAGACATCATGGAGTCTTCAACGGATCAGAATTTTTAGTAGACTACCATATCAGTAGTAGTTTTTCCCCCATTTAGTAGTATAGATCAAGCACTTTGTAACGCTAGATAGATCGATTGTTTTGCCTTGTTTGGATTGATTGAGTGATATTGATTGGATTTGTCTCATGAGCATATGGGTAGTGTTTTCTCTCTAGACCTCATTCTATTCTTAATTCTCATCTTTTCTAAACCTATCAGATGCCTCCGAGACGCGACACCGGATTTGTTTTCCCGCCAGAAATCACCCAGTTGATTCAGCAACGGAATGCCCTGATGCAAGTGTTAGTGCAGAACCAAGGCAACAACAACAACAACCCACCGCCACCACCACCTGTTGATCACTTAGCCCGTTTCTTAAGGCTAAACCCGCCGGTGTTTTCCAGTAGCACCGAGCCGATTGTAGCAGATGATTGGCTCCGCAAAGTTGGAAGGGAGTTGACCACTGCAGGATGCACAGATGCGGAAAGAGTGCGTTTTGCCGCACATCAGCTTGATGGACCCGCAGCATCATGGTGGGAGAATTATACAGCCACGCACCCTATTGACACTGTCACATGGGACCAGTTTCAGCAAGCTTTCCGTACAGCTCATGTTTCAGCAGGAGCTATGGCTATGAAGAAGCATGAGTTTCGCAACCTACGCCAAGGAGGACGCACCGTAGGCCAGTATGTGGAAGATTTCAGTAAGTTAGCACGTTATGCACCAGATGACGTTGCTACAGATGCAGCCAAGCAGGAGAAATTTCTGGAAGGATTGAATGATGAGCTGAGTATGCAGTTGATGGTAGAAACTTTCAACAACTACCAGGAACTGGTAGATAGAGCTCTCATGATTGAAGGGAAGCAACAGCAGATTGAAAACCGCAAGAGGAAGTATGGACAAGGGAAGTATAATTCTGGAGCCCAGCAGAAGCCACGATTTACCCCGAAGCCGGGAGGACAGTTTCAGCATACCCATGGAGGAGGTAGTTCGCACAACCATAATGGCTCCAAGAATGGTAATGGGAATGGAGGAGGAAACGGACAGAACCGCACCAACCCATCTACCCCAACCAAGAGGGATCTAAGTCACATTACCTGTTTCAAGTGCCACAAGACGGGACATTATGCAACTGATTGTCCCGAAGCCCAAAATGGAAATGGTAATGGAAGCTCTGGGAAGAAGCCGAACCCGCTCAACAAAGGACATGTGAACCACGTGAGCGTGGAGGAGGTTGAAGCTCAGCCTGATGCAGTAATAGGTAAGTTTTCGGTTAAGTCATTTACTGCAACTGTTCTTTTCGATACTGGTGCATCGCATTCATACATATCAAGGGGATTCGTAAACAAGTTTAAGATGTCCACCCAAGTTCTCAAAAGCCCCATGTTAGTAACCTCGCCAGGAGCAGAGTATATGGCCACCCAAGGATGTTTTCAGATACCGTTGGCCATTGGAAGGCATGTTTTCCCCACAGACCTCATTGTTTTGGAATCGCAAGGTTTGGATGTGATTTTGGGAATGGATTGGCTATCATTGTATGGAGGAAACATCGATTGTGCCAGCAAGACGATTTTGCTTACCACCCCGGAAGGAAAAAGGATCAAGTATGTATCCAGGCATATGCCGAAGAGGACTCAAGTGAATTCCTTATCAGGAGTTGTACAGGAGGAAGTACGAGTGGTGAAGGACTATCCCGATGTATTTCCAGAAGAGTTGCCAGGCATGCCACCAGATAGAGACATTGAGTTTTTGATATAACTTTTGCCAGGCACAGGGCCAATATCTAAGAGACCGTACAGGATGCCCGCAAAGGATTTGGAGGAAATTAAGAAACAGATCAAGGAGTTACTGGATAAAGGCTATATTCGCCCAAGTTCGTCACCTTGGGGATCACCAGTACTTCTAGTAGAGAAGAAAGATGGATCGCTGAGGATGGTTATTGATTACCGAGGATTGAATGAAGTGACCATCAAAAACAAGTACCCACTGCCGATGATCAATGATTTGTTTGACCGCTTGCAAGGAGCTAAAGTATTTTCCAAGATCGATTTACGATCAGGATACCATCAGTTAAAGATTCGAGAGCAGGATATACCCAAGACGGCATTTACCACCAGATATGGATTGTATGAGTATACCGTTATGTCATTTGGACTGACTAACGCACCGGCCTATTTCATGAACCTGATGAACAAAGTGTTTATGGAGTTTTTGGATAAGTTCGTCGTGGTGTTCATTGATGATATTTTAATCTTTTCCAAGGATGAAGAAGAGCATGAGGAGCATTTATGATTGGTACTCGAGAAGCTCAGAAGACAGACAAGGAGATTGAAGAGATAAGGGAGAAGATGAGCAAAGGAAAAGCCAAGGGATTTCGTGAGGATGAGCACGATACCTTATGGTTTGAGGACCGTGTATATGTGCCAAATGATCCGGAGATCAGGAAGTTGATTTTGCAAGAAGCCCATGATTCACCGTACTCGATTCACCCAGGGAATACCAAGATGTATTTGGATCTGAAGAATACTTTCTGGTGGACCGGGATGAAGAAGGATATTGCGGAGTTTGTAGCAGTTTGTGATGTATGTCAGGGAGTGAAGGCAGAGCATCAGAAGCCAGCAGGATTGCTACAGCCATTGCCGATACCCGAATGGAAGTGGGATAAAATAGGCATGGATTTTATCACAGGATTACCCAGGACTCGTTCAGGCTATGACTCAATATGGGTTGTAGTCGACCGTTTGACGAAAGTGGCTCATTTCATTCCAGTGAAGACCACCTACACCAGTGCTAAGTTGGCGAAGATATACATGACCAGGATAGTATGTTTGCATGGAGTTCCGAGGACCATTGTATCAGACAAAGGAACCCAATTTACCTCGAAGTTTTGGAAGCAGTTACATGAAACATTGGGAACCAGACTGGAATTTAGTACAGCATTTCACCCACAGACAGATGGACAGACCGAGAGAGTCAGCCAGATTTTGGAGGACATGTTGAGAGCATGTGCATATAGATCTAGTTGGGACGACAATTTGCCATATGCGGAGTTTTCATGTAACAACAGTTATCAAACCAGTTTGAAGATGGCCCCTTTCGAAGCTTTGTACGGAAGGAGGTGTAGAACACCGTTGTTATGGGACGAAGTTGGAGATCGTCAGTTGTTTGGACCAGATTTGATAAAGGAGTCTGAACAGAAAGTAAGGTTGATTCGCGATAGGCTCAAGGTAGCCCAGTCCAGGCAGAAGAGTTATGCTGATTCTAAACGCAAGGAGACAGTTCACGAAATCGGAGATAGAGTGTATCTTCGAGTGTCACCCCTTCGAGGAGTGAAGCGCTTTGGAGTTAAGGGAAAGTTAGCGCCCCGTTTTATCGGCCCATACAGAGTGTTGGAACGTATGGGAGAAGTTGCCTATAAGCTGGAATTGCCCGAAGGATTGTCTGAAGTACATGATGTATTTCATGTTTCCCAGTTGAAGAAGTGCCACGCAGACATGGCCGAGATACCGCTGAGAGATACTGTGCCACTGGAAGCGATTCAGTTGGAAAGTGATTTGACCTATGAGGAGAAGCCAGTTAAGATTCTCGAGTATGCCAGCCATTTACCCGCAGCAAGGTTATCAAGTTTTGCAAAGTCCAGTGGAGTCACCACACAGAAGATGAGGCCACCTGGGAGCGAGAGGAAGATCTACGGAAAAACCACTCCCATCTGTTTTCTAGCCAACCTGAATCTCGAGGGCGAGATTCATCGTAAGGGGGGTAGGTTTGTAACATCCCAAATTTTCAATTTGGAATGTTATACATAGATCATCATTTGCATATCATGCTTTATTGCATTTTGACAAATCCTCGATAAATCCTAAGCAACTCAAGGACCCTCGGAGAGAGTTGGGGATTTTCTCGTATTTTTCAAATTTGATTTTTCAAACGAGGATTTTTGGATTTTAATTATTTTTCTCTCCGGAAAAATATTTCATTTTAAAATAAAGGAGAGGAGAAAATATGACTTCTCCAAAACAATTGAAATACTGGAGGAAATATGCCTCGCCGCCCGCCGCCGGGAGCGCCCGAGCCCGGAGCCCCTCGCCACCGGAGCACCCCTCCCCGAGCCCCGCCACCCCTC
>NC_057811.1:370694747-370716690 GCF_018294505.1 Triticum aestivum | reverse complement strand
GAGCCGCCGCCGAGGTACTGCCGCCGGTCGTCTCATGTTGACCGGTTTTCTGTAAAAAAAAACTTTTGTTTAAAAAAACCCTAGATCGGTTTTTTTTTGGTTTTCTTATTTCACGAGCGTTCACCGAACCGTTCGTTTTAACGAACGCGTTCATCGGTTTTTCTCTGTTAACGAACGTCCGTTATTTAACCGTTCGTCCGTTTTTCTTTTTCGTCGGATTTTCTCGTTATTTTCTCAGATTCGATTTCTGATCGAATTTTCGAATCTGTTTAACTTCTCGCTCGTTTATCGGAATCAGGCGATTCAAGCGCCTAGAGTTTCGTCTCGAAATTCTCTTTCCGTTGAACCTACTCAAACAAGTTTTTGCTACAGTAAAATTTGACCTAGATCCAGAATAGCAAACGAAGTTTCTTTCTTTCGCCGTTTGACTTTCGTTGCTTATTTCGAGTTGGTTCTTTTTGCAAACCGGAGTTCTTAAGTTGAACTTTCTGGTTGGACCTTTCATTCGAGTTTTACCTGTGCATTAGCTGAGTACTGATTGTATGCTTGTTTGTTTACGATAGAGTACCCGGAGTGTGCCGCTTGTTACTTCGACTCGCTAGGTTTTGCGGATCATCAGCAAGGCAAGTAACACTTTGATCATACCCCGTTCATACCCAGTTTTATTGCATTAGATCTTTTTCCCCAAACACTTGCATGATTAGGATCTATTAAACTGTGGGTATTGGGAAGTAGTTGAGGTAGTACCTATTACCTGTTCTTTATCAAACCTTGGGAGTTACTTCTACGTTGCTATTATATGCCATGCTATGCGTAGACGTGGATTGGGTTTGAGAGACATTCATGACAGATGTGAGATTGTTAATAATGGTTTAACTTAAGGTGGCAACTAAAACTCACATCTGGGTGGATTGAGACACCTGGAGAACCCAGTGTTGTCTGTATGTATAAGGTCCGCCACCCAGGCTCAAAGGGATCATAAGATTATTCATGCTAGAAACTTCCGTGTGCAGCCACAAGCTATTATGGGCTCTAGCATAGCTGAGTAGGTTACAGGATCTCTTGAAGAGGCGGACTAGCAGATGTAGGGGAAAGTACGTGTACCGGTCCATCCAGAGTAAAGAGTGATTGTTTCTGAAAGACTGTGTCTCGGTCATCCGTTTCTCAAACATCATGCAGTGCGAGAATCAAGCGGAGGCGATCGAGTCTTGTGGGGAAAAGTGCACAAACCTCTGCAGAGTGTACAAACTGATCATGATTAGTCGTGTCCCCGGTTATGGACAACTTGAGTATCTAGTATCTGGATTATCATTTGAATCTCATCACCGTGATACTTATAATTAATTTTGTTGGGTTAATGATGATACCTAATTGGGATTGAGATGCTGTCAACCATCTCAATGTTTCAACCACCATGATAGTTAAATAAAATTTATTCCTTTGCAGTAGGATAAAATTGGCTTTTCGCAAAACTGTAACCATAGAGCCTTTCCACCATCCATATATGCATATAGTATAGCATTATCATTGTTCATTGTTCTCTATGTGTTGCTTTGCCAGCATATTCTATGTGCTGACCCGTTTTCGGGCTGCAACGTTTCATGTTGCAGACTTTTCAAACGACGAGTAAGGTGCCTTAGGTCGTGGTCTTATACTCAGTGATGCCGCTGGAGTTGATGGACTCACTTATCTTCCAAGTCTTCCGCTGTTATCGTTATTAGATGGCCTTAAGCCATGTTTATACCTAATCTCTTTGGAGATTTTCGATGTAATAAGTGTGTGATTGCTACTCTGTTATAAATCCTCCATTTGTACTGTGCGTGTCAGCATTACTGATCCAGGGATGACACTGGTGCACAGCAGCACAGGCCATTTGAGGTCGGGTCGCTACAAATGAGGATAATCCTCAAGTTATGGACCCAGTCCGTATAATTGCTACCATCATCTTTCAACTTTGCTTTCTCAAGGAACGCATTAAAATTCAATGGAACAACAGCATGGGCCATCTATCTACAATTAACATAGACAAGCAAGATACTATCAGGTACTAAGTTCATGATAAATTTAAGTTCTATTAATCATATTACTTAAGAACTCCCACTTAGATAGACATCCCTCTAATCATCTAAGTGATTACGTGATCCAAATCAACTAAACCATAACCGATCATCACGTGAAATGGAGTAGTTTTCAATGGTGAACATCACTATGTTGATCATATCTACTATATGATTCACGCTCGACCTTTCGGTCTCAGTGTTCCGAGGCCATATCTGCATATGCTAGGCTCGTCATGTTTAACCTGAGTATTCTGCGTGTGCAAAACTGGCTTGCACCCGTTGTAGATGGACGTAGAGCTTATCACACCCGATCATCACGTGGTGTCTGGGCACGACGAACTTTGGCAACGGTGCATACTCAGGGAGAACACTTTTATCTTGAAATTTAGTGAGAGATCATCTTATAATGCTACCGTCAATCAAAGCAAGATAAGATGCATAAAAGATAAACATCACATGCAATCAATATAAGTGATATGATATGGCCATCATCATCTTGTGCTTGTGATCTCCATCTCTGAAGCACCGTCATGATCACCATTGGCACCGGCGCGACACCTTGATCTCCATCGTAGCATCGTTGTCGTCTCGCCAACTATTGCTTCTACGACTATCGCTACCGCTTAGTGATAAAGTAAAAACAATTCCATGGCGATTGCATTGCATACAATAAAGCGACAACCATATGGCTCCTGCCAGTTGCCGATAACTCGGTTACAAAACATGATCATCTCATACAATAAAATTCAGCATCATGTCTTGACCATATCACATCACAACATGCCCTGCAAAAACAAGTTAGACGTCCTCTACTTTGTTGTTGCAAGTTTTATGTGGCTGCTACGGGCTTAGCAAGAACCGTTCTTACCTACGCATCAAAACCACAATGATAGTTTGTCAAGTTGGTGCTGTTTTAACCTTCGCAAGGACCGGGCGTAGCCACACTCGGTTCAACTAAAGTGAGAGAGACAGACACCCGCCAGTCACCTTTAAGCAACGAGTGCTCGCAACGAGTGCTCACAACGGTGAAACCAGTCTCGCGTAAGCGTACGCGTAATGTCGGTCCGGGCCGCTTCATCTCACAATACCGCTGAACCAAAATATGACATGCTGGTAAGCAGTATGACTTATATCGCCCACAACTCACTTGTGTTCTACTCGTGCATATAACATCAACGCATAAACTGGCTCGGATGCCACCGTTGGGAAACGTGGTAATTTCAAAAAAAATCCTACGCACACGCAAGATCATGGTGATGCATAGCAACGAGAGGGGAGAGTGTTGTCCATGTACCCTCGTAGACCGAAAGCGGAAGCGTTGACACAACGCGGTTGATGTACTCGTACGTCTTCACGATCCGACCGATCAAGTACCGAACGCACGGCACCTCCGAGTTCACCACATGTTCAGCTCGATGACGTCCCTCGAACTCCGATCCAGCTGAGTGTTGAGGGAGAGTTTCGTCAGCACGACGGCGTGGTGACAATGATGATGTTCTACCGACGCATGGCTTCGCCTAAGCACCGCTACGATATTATCGAGGTGTAATATGGTGGAGGGGGGCACCGCACACGGCTAAGAGATCAATGATCAATTGTGTGTCTAGAGGTGCCCCCTGCCCCCGTATATAAAGGAGCAAGGGGGGGGGTTCGGCCGGCCAAAGGGGAGAGGCGCGCCAGGAGGAGTCCTACTCCTACCGGGAGTAGGACTCCCCCCCTTTTCCATGTTGGACTAGGAGAGAGAGGGGGAAGAGGTGGAGGGGAGGAAGGAAAGGGGGGGCGCCGCCCCCCTCTCCTTGTCCTATTCGGACTGGGAGGAGGGGCGTGCGGCCCTGCCCTGGCCTCCTCTCCTCTCTTCCACCTAGGCCCACTAAGGCCCATTTAGTTACCGGGGGGTTCCGGTAACCTCCCGGTACTCCGGAAAAATCCCGATTTCACCCGGAACACTTCCGATATCCAAACATAGGCTTCCAATATATCAATCTTTATGTCTCGACCATTTTAAGACTCCTCGTTATATCCGTGATCACATCCGGGACTCCGAACAACCTTCGGTACATCAAAACATATAAACTCATAATATAACTGTCATCGTAACGTTAAGCGTGCGGACCCTACGGGTTCGAGAACTGTGTAGACATGACCGAGACACCTCTCCGGTCAATAACCAATAGCGGAACCTGGATGCTCATATTGGCTCCCACATATTCTACGAAGATCTTTATCGGTCAGACCGCATAACAACATACGTTGTTCCCTTTGTCATCGGTATGTTACTTGCCCGAGATTCGATCGTCGGTATCTCGATACCTAGTTCAATCTCGTTACCGGCAAGTCTCTTTACTCGTTCTGTAATACATCATCCCGCAACTAACTCATTAGTTACAATGCTTGCAAGGCTTATAGTGATGTGTATTACTGAGTGGTCCCAGAGATACCTCTCCGACAATCGGAGTGACAAATCCTAATCTCGAAATACGCCAACCCAACAAGTACCTTTGGAGACACCTGTAGAGCACCTTTATAATCACCCAGTTACGTTGTGACGTTTGGTAGCACACAAAGTGTTCCTCCGGTAAACGGGAGTTGCATAATCTCATAGTCATAGGAACATGTATAAGTCATGAAGAAAGCAATAGCAACATACTAAACGATCGAGTGCTAACCTAACGGAATGGGTCAAGTCAATCACATCATTCTTCTAATGATGTGATCCCGTTAATCAAATGACAACTCATGTCTATGGCTAGGAAACATAACCATCTTTGATCAATGAGCTAGTCAAGTAGAGGCATACTAGTGACACTCTGTTTGTCTATGTATTCACACAAGCATTATGTTTCCGGTTAATACAATTCTAGCATGAATAATAAACATTTATCATGATATAAGGAAATAAATAATAACTTTATTATTGCCTCTAGGGCATATTTCCTTCACTTCGACCCTAAGAAGTTATTGAACTAGATCTTCATCTGCATATCTCTTAGCCTATTCCGCGTCGAAGAAGAGCTGGTTGTCAAATCATGAATCCATGGAAGCTAGCTCCGCCACCAGAGTTTTACTATTACACCTGTCATTCGGTACACTCTCATGAAATAAAAGGTTACTAGTAAGTTCGAGATCCGAATCATTTTTGTAGCATTGGATCTCGATCCATCCAAAAGCCCATGCCGCTTCAAACCCTACCCATGATCCTCCGCCACTGACTCTGAGTCATTTTCTGTTGGGGAACGTAGTAATTTCAAAAAAATTCCTACGCACACGCAAGATCATGGTGATGCATAGCAACAAGAGGGGAGAGTGTTGTCCACGTACCCTCATAGACCGAAAGCGGAAGCGTTAACACAACACGGTTGATGTAGTCGTACGTCTTCACGATCCGACCGATCAAGTACCGAACGCACGGCACCTCCGAGTTCAGCACACGTTCAGCTCGATAACGTCCCTCGAACTCCGATCCAGCCGAGTGTTCAGGGAGAGTTTCGTCAGCACGATGACGTGGTGACAATGATGATGTTGTACGACGCAGGGCTTCGCCTAAGCACCGCTATGGTATTATTGAGGTGTAATATGGTGGAGGGGGGCACCGCACACGGCTAAGAGATCAATGATGAATTGTGTGTCTAGAGGTGCCCCCCTGCCCCCGTATATAAAGGAGCAAGGGGGGTTCGGCCGGCCAAGGGGAGAGGCGCGCCAGGAGGAGTCCTACTCCTACCGGGAGTAGGACTCCCCCCTTTTCCATGTTGGACTAGGAGAGAGAGGGGGAAGAGGTGGAGGGGAGGAAGGAAAGGGGGGCGCCGCCCCCCTCTCCTTGTCCTATTCGGACTGGGGGGAGGGGCGTGCGGCCCTGCCCTGGCCTCCTCTCCTCTCTTCCACCTAGGCCCACTAAGGCCCATTAAGTTACCGTGGGGTTCCGCTAACCTCCCGGTACTCCGGAAAAATCCCGATTTCACCCGGAACACTTCCGATATCCAAACATAGGCTTCCAATATATCAATCTTTATGTCTCGACCATTTCGAGACTCCTCGTTATGTCCGTGATCACATCCGGGACTCCGAACAACCTTCGGTACATCAAAACATATAAACTCATAATATAACTGTCATCGTAACGTTAAGCGTGCGGACCCTACGGGTTCGAGAACTACGTAGACATGACCGAGACACCTCTCCGGTCAATAACCAATAGCGGAACCTGGATGCTCATATTGGCTCCCACATATTCTACGAAGATCTTTATCGGTCAGACCGCATAACAACATACGTTGTTCCCTTTGTCATCGGTATGTTACTTGCCCGAGATTCGATCGTCGGTATCTCGATACCTAGTTCAATCTCGTTACCGGCAAGTCTCTTTACTCGTTCCGTAATACATCATCCCGCAACTAACTCATTAGTTACAATGCTTGCAAGGCTTATAGTGATGTGCATTACTGAGTGGGCCCAGAGATACCTCTCCGACAATCGGAGTGACAAATCCTAATCTCGAAATACGCCAACCCAACAAGTACCTTTGGAAGCACCTGTAGAGCACCTTTATAATCACCCAGTTACGTTGTGACGTTTGGTAGCACACAAAGTGTTCCTCCGGTAAACGGGAGTTGCATAATCTCATAGTCATAGGAACATGTATAAGTCATGATGAAAGCAATAGCAACATACTAAACGATCGAGTGCTAAGCTAACGGAATGGGTCAAGTCAATCACATCATTCTCCTAATGATGTGATCCCATTAATCAAATGACAACTCATGTCTATGGCTAGGAAACATAACCATCTTTGATTAACGAGCTAGTCAAGTAGAGGCATACTAGTGACACTCTGTTTGTCTATGTATTCACACATGTATCAAGTTTCCAGTTAATACAATTCTAGCATGAATAATAAACATTTATCATGATATAAGGAAATAAATAATAACTTTATTATTGCCTCTAGGGCATATTTCCTTCAGTCTCCCACTTGCACTAGAGTCAATAATCTAGTTCACATCGCCATGTGATTTAACATCAATAGTTCACATCACCATGTGATTAACACCCATAGTTCACATCGTCATGTGACCAACACCCAAAGGGTTTACTAGAGTCTGTAATCTAGTTCACATCGCTTATGTGATTAACACCCAAAGAGTACTAAGGTGTGATCATGTTTTGCTTGTGAGATAATTTTAGTCAACGGGTCTGTCACATTCAGATCCGTAAGTATTTTGCAAATTTCTATGTCTACAATGCTCTGCACGGAGCTACTCTAGCTAATTGCTCCCTCTTTAAATATTTATCTAGACCAAGACTTAGAGTCATCTAGATTAGTGTCAAAACTTGCATCGACGTAACCCTTTACGACGAACCTTTTGTCACTTCCATAATCGAGAAACATATCCTTATTCCAGTAAGGATAATTTTGACTGCTGTCCAGTGATCTACTCCTAGATCACTATTGTACTCCCTTGCCAAAATCAGTGTAGGGTATACAATAGATCTGGTACACAGCATGGCATACTTTATAGAACCTATGGCCGAGGCATAGGGAATGACTTTCATTCTTTTTCTATCTTCTGCCGTGGTCGGGCTTTGAGTCTTACTCAATTTCACACCTTGTAACACAGGCAAGAAACTCTTTCTTTGACTGTTCCATTTTGAACTACTTCAAAATCTTATTAAGGTATGTACTCATTGAAAAAACTTATCAAGCGTCTTGATCTATCTCTATAGATCTTGATGCTCAATATGTAAGCAGCTTCACCGAGGTCTTTCTTTGAAAAACTCCTTTCAAACACTCCTTTATGCTTTGCAGAATAATTCTACATTATTTCCGATCAACAATATGTCATTCACATATACTTATCAGAAATGCTGTGGTGCTCCCACTCACTTTCTTGTAAATACAGGCTTCACCGCAAGTCTGTATAAAACTATATGCTTTGATCAACTTATCAAAGCGTATATTCCAACTCCGAGATGCTTGCACCAGTCCATAGATGGATCGCTGGAGTTTGCATATTTTGTTAGCACCTTTAGGATTGACAAAACCTTCTGGTTGCATCATATACAACTCTTCTTTAACGAATCCATTAAGGAATGCAGTTTTGTTTATCCATTTGCTAGATTTCATAAAATGTGGCAATTGCTAACATGATTCGGACAGACTTAAGCATCGCTGCGAGTGAGAAAATCTCATCGTATTCAACACTTTGAACTTTGTCAAAAACCTTTTTCTGACAAGTCTAGCTTTGTAGATAGTAACACTACTATCAGCATCCGTCTTCCTCTTGAAGATCCATTTATTTTTTTATGGCTCGCCGATCATTGGGCAAGTCAATCAAAGTCCATACTTTGTTCTCATACATGGATCCCATCTCAGATTTCATGGCCTCAAGCCATTTTGCGGAATCTGGGCTCACCATCACTTCTTCATAGTTCGTAGGTTCGTCATGGTCTAGTAACATAACCTCCAGAACAGGATTACCGTACCACTCTGGTGCGGATCTTACTCTGGTTGACCTATGAGGTTCAGTAACAACTTGATCTGAAGTTTCATGATCATCATCATTAACTTCCTCACTAATTGGTGTAGGTGTCACATGAACCGGTTTCTGTGATGAACTACTTTCCAATAAGCGATGAGGTACAGTTACCTCATCAAGTTCTACTTTCCTCCCACTCACTTCTTTCGAGAGAAACTCCTTCTCTAGAAAGGATCCATTCTTAGCAACGAATGTCTTGCCTTCGGATCTGTGATAGAAGGTGTACCCAACTGTCTCCTTTGGGTATCCTATGAAGACACATTTCTCCGATTTGGGTTTGAGCTTATCAGGATGAAACCTTTTCACATAAGCATCGCAACACCAAACTTTAAGAAACGACAACTTTGGTTTCTTGCCAAACCACAGTTCATAAGATGTCGTCTCAACGGATTTAGATGGTACCCTATTTAACGTGAATGCAGCTGTCTCTAATGCATAACCCCAAAATGATAGTGGTAGATCGGTAAGAGACATCATATATCGCACCATATCTAATAAAGTACGGTTACGATGTTCGGACACACCATTACACCGTGGTATTCCAGGTGGCGTGAGTAGTGAAACTATTTCACATTGTTTTAACTGAAGGCCAAACTCGTAACTCAAATACTCTTCTCCACGATCAGATCGTAGAGACTCTATTTTCTTTTTATGATGATTTTCCGCTTCACTCTGAATTATATGAACTTTTCAAATGTTTCAGACTTCTGTTTCATTAAGTAGATATACTCATATCTGCTCAAATCATCTGTGAAGGTCAGAAAATAATGATACCTGCTATGAGCCTCAATATTCATCGGACCACATACATCTGTATGTATGATTTCCAACAAATCTGTTGCTCTCTCCATAGTTCCGGAGAACGGCGTTTTAGTCATCTTGCCCATGAGGCACGGTTTGCAAGCATCAAGTGATTCATAATCAAGTGATTCCAAAATCCCATCAGTATGGAGTTTCTTCATGCGCTTTACACCAATATGACCTAAACGGCAGTGCCACAAATAAGTTGCACTATCATTATTAACTTTGCATCTTTTGGCTTCATTATTATGAATATGTGTATCACTACGATCGAGATCCAACAAACCATTTTATTGGGTGTATGACCATAGAAGGTTTTATTCATGTAAACAGAACAACAATTATTCTCTAATTTAAATGAATAACTGTATTGCAACAAACATGATCAAATAATATTTATGGTCAACGCAAACACCAAATAACACTTATTTAGTTTCAACACTAATCCCGAAAGTATAGGGAGTGTGCGATGATGATCATATTAATCTTGGAACTACTTCCAACACACATCGTCACCTCGCCTTTTAGTAGTCTCTGTTTATTCTGCAACTCCCATTTCGAGTTACTACTCTTAGCAACTGAACCAGTATCAAATACCAGGGGTTGCTATAAACACTAGTAAAGTACACATCAATAACATGTATATCCAATATACCTTTGTTCACTTTGCCATCCTTCTTATCCACCAAATAGTTGGGGTAGTTCCGCTTCCAGTGACCAGTCCCTTTGCAGTAGAAGCACTTAGTCTCAGGCTTAGGACCAGACTTAGGCTTCTTCACTTGAGCAGCAACTTGCTTGCCGTTCTTCTTGAAGTTCCCCTTCTTCCCTTTGCCCTTTTCTTGAAACTAGTGGTCTTGTCAACCATCAACACTTGATGTTTTTATTCATTTCTACCTTCGTCGATTTCAGCATCACGAAGAGCTCGGGAATTACTTTCGTCATCCCTTGCATACTATAGTTCATCACGAAGTTCTACTAACTTGGTGATGGTGACTAGAGAATTCTGTCAATCACTATTTTATCTGGAAGATTAACTCCCACTTGATTCAAGCGATTGTAGTACCCAGACAATCTGAGCACATGCTCACTGCTTGAGCTATTCTCCTCCATCTTTTAGCTATAGAACTTGTTGGAGACTTCGTATCTCTCAACTCGGGTATTTTCTTGAAATATTAACTTCAACTCCTGGAACATCTCATATGGTCCATGACGTTCAAAACGTCTTTGAAGTCCCGATTCTAAGCCGTTAAGCATGGTGCACTAAACTATCAAGTAGTCATCATATTGAGCTAGCCAAACGTTCATAACGTCTGCATCTGCTCCTATAATAGGTCTGTCACCTAGCGGTGCATCAAGGACATAATTCTTCTGTGCAGCAATGAGGATAATCCTCAGATCACGGATCCAATCCGCATCTTTGCTACTAACATCATCTTTGCTACTAACATCTTCCAACATAATTTTTCTCTAGGAACATATCAAAAATAAACACAGGGAAGCAACAACGCGAGTTATTGATCTACAACATAATTTGCAAAATACTATCAGGACTAAGTTCATGATAAATTTAAGTTCAATTAATCATATTACTTAAGAACTCCCACTTAGATAGACATCCCTCTAATCCTCTAAGTGATCACGTGATCCATATCAACTAAACCATAACCGATCATCACGTGAAATGGAGTAGCTTTCAATGGTGAACATCACTATGTTGATCATATCTACTATATGATTCACGCTCGACCTTTCGGTCTCAGTGTTCCGAGGCCATATCTGCATATGCTAGGCTCGTCAAGTTTAACCTGAGTATTCTGCGTGTGCAAAACTGGCTTGCACCCGTTGTAGATGGACGTAGAGCTTATCACACCCGATCATCACGTGGTGTCTGGGCACGACGAACTTTGGCAACGGTGCATACTCAGGGAGAACACTTTTATCTTGAAATTTAGTGAGAGATCATGTTATAATGCTACCGTCAATCAAAGCAAGATAAGATGCATAAAAGATAAACATCACATGCAATCAATATAAGTGATATGATATGGCCATCATCATCTTGTGCTTGTGATCTCTCTCCGAAGCACCGTCATGATCACCATCGTTACCGGCGTGACAGCTTGATCTCCATCGTAGCATCGTTGTCATCTCGCCAATTATTGCTTCTATGACTATCGCTACCGCTTAGTGATAAAGTAAAACAATTGCATGGCGATTGCATTGCATACAATAAAGCGACAACCATATGGCTCCTGCCAGTTGCCGATAACTCGGTTACAAAACATGATCATCTCATACAATAAAATTCAGCATCATGTCTTGACCATATCACATCACAACATGCCCTACAAAAACAAGTTAGACATCCTCTACTTTGTTGTTGCAAGTTTTACGTGGCTGCTATGGGCTTAGTAAGAACCGTTCTTACCTACGCATCAAAACCACAACGATAGTTTGTCAAGTTGGTGCTGTTTTAACCTTCGCAAGGACCGGGCGTAGCCACACTCGGTTCAACTAAAGTGAGAGAGACAGACACCCGCCAGTCACCTTTAAGCAACGAGTGCTCGCAACGGTGAAACCAGTCTCGCGTAAGCGTACGCGTAATATCGGTCCGGGCCGCTTCATCTCACAATACCGCTGAACCAAAATATGACATGCTGGTAAGCAGTATGACTTATATCGCCCACAACTCACTTGTGTTCTACTCGTGCATATAACATCAACGCATAAAACCAGGCTCGGATGCCACTGTTGGGGAACGTAGTAATTTCAAAAAAATTCCTACGCACACGCAAGATCATGGTGATGCATAGCAACGAGAGGGGAGAGTGTTGTCCACGTACCCTCGTAGACCGAAAGCGGAAGCATTAACACAACGCAGTTGATGTACTCGTACGTCTTCACGATCCGACCGATCAAGTACCGAACGCACGGCACCTCCGAGTTCAGCACATGTTCAGCTCGATGACGTCCCTCGAACTCCGATCCAGCCGAGTGTTGAGGGAGAGTTTCGTCAGCACGACGGCGTGGTGACAATGATGATGTTCTACCGACGCAGGGCTTTGCCTAAGCACCGCTACGATATTATCGAGGTGTAATATGGTGGAGGGGGGCACCCCACACGGCTAAGAGATCAATGATCAATTGTGTGTCCAGAGGTGCCCCCTACCCCCGTATATAAAGGAGCAAGGGGGGGTTCGGCCGGCCAAGGGGAGAGGCGCGCCAGGAGGAGTCCTACTCCTACCGGGAGTAGGACTCCCCCCTTTTCCATGTTGGACTAGGAGAGAGAGGGGGAAGAGGTGGAGGGGAGGAAGGAAAGGGGGGGCACCGCCCCCCTCTCCTTGTCCTATTCGGACTGGGGGAGAGGGGCGTGCGGCCCTGCCCTGGCCTCCTCTCCTCTCTTCCACCTAGGCCCACTAAGGCCCATTAAGTTACCAGGGGGTTCCGGTAACCTCCCGGTACTCCGGAAAAATCCCGATTTCACCCGGAACACTTCCGATATCCAAACATAGGCTTCCAATATATCAATCTTTATGTCTCGACCATTTCGAGACTCCTCGTTATGGCCGTGATCACATCCGGGACTCCGAACAACCTTCGGTACATCAAAACATATAAACTCATAATATAACTGTCATCGTAACGTTAAGCGTGCGGACCCTACGGGTTCGAGAACTATGTAGACATGACCGAGACACCTCTCCGGTCAATAACCAATAGCGGAACCTGGATGCTCATATTGGCTCCCACATATTCTACGAAGATCTTTATCGGTCAGACCGCATAACAACATACGTTGTTCCCTTTGTCATCGGTATGTTACTTGCCCGAGATTCGATCGTCGGTATCTCGATACCTAGTTCAATCTCGTTACCGGCAAGTCTCTTTACTCGTTCCGTAATACATCATCCCGCAACTAACTCATTAGTTACAATGCTTGCAAGGCTTATAGTGATGTGCATTACTGAGTGGGCCCAGAGATACCTCTCCGACAATCGGAGTGACAAATCCTAATCTCGAAATACGCCAACCCAACAAGTACCTTTGGAAGCACCTGTAGAGCACCTTTATAATCACCCAGTTACGTTGTGACGTTTGGTAGCACACAAAGTGTTCCTCCGGTAAACGGGAGTTGCATAATCTCATAGTCATAGGAACATGTATAAGTCATGAAGAAAGCAATAGCAACATACTAAACGATCGAGTGCTAAGCTAACGGAATGGGTCAAGTCAATCACATCATTCTCCTAATGATGTGATCCCGTTAATCAAATGACAACTCATGTCTATGGCTAGGAAACATAACCATCTTTGATTAACGAGCTAGTCAAGTAGAGGCATACTAGTGACACTCTGTTTGTCTATGTATTCACACATGTATCAAGTTTCCAGTTAATACAATTATAGCATGAGTAATAAACATTTATCATGATATAAGGAAATAAATAATAACTTTATTATTGCCTCTAGGTCATATTTCCTTCATTTTCCCCGGCACTTCTCACTTCGTCCCCGACAATATCATCTCCTTCCATTGTCTTGTCGACCCATCCCTCCTTCCCGGTCGATTCTCTTTCTTGCCCGCGACTGAGGGTGCTACAATGCTATTTTCACCGACCTGATCTAACCATGACCACCCTTGCTCTTCTCAACTCTCCAACATGCATCCCCTTAGGTCTAAGATGTACAAGTTCTTCTCGGCATTGGTGTTTCCACTTGCAATCCTAAGCCATGTATCGTGAATTCCCTCCATTTCAGGTCCAACCTCTGCTCAACTTCACTCACGCCTTTGCTCCATGCTGTAACCATTTGCCTCAGCGTAATACCTCCTTATTGGTTTGTAAGATAGATAACCGTTCATGCCGAGCGGTGTGTAGCTGGTACCTTCAAACGCATATAGATCCCACATCACAAAGTTTGACTAAGGTTCGCAACAATCGCGGTTGTCCTGAGAATGTTTTGAAAAAGAGAGAAAGTGCATATTTTGACCCCCAACTTTTTCCCTAGTCTATTTTTCAATCCCAACTCCAATACAGTCTACATTACAACCTCGAACTCTTAAAACCGGCTAGGATTTAACCCTCCCCTCCCTGTTGGCCAGTTTCGACCCATTGACTATCCACTCAGCAAGCCATGCCACCTTAGGAAAACATTCACATTTTCTAGGAAAAAATGAAAAAAAATCCCCAAAATAAAAAATTGTAAAATAGAAGCTACAAAATCAAAATTTTAAGGAAATTTCAAATTTATGGAAAACCAAAAAATTGGGGTTGTTTTCTAAAAATTCTGAAAAATGTTCAAAATTCTGGACAAAATCTGGAAAATCAAAAAGTCCGGGGATATTTTGTGAAAATTCTGAATAAAAAATTGAAAATTCTGAAAAATTCGTAAAATAAAAAAGTTCAAAGAAAATTCCTGATGCTTAGCAATGTTTTCTTGATTTTACAGATATTTTTGAAATTTTATTTTGATTTTTTATTTATAATTTTTGATTTTACATATATTTCTAAAAAAAATTATTTTACAGATTTAGTTGTTTTTGCTGGAAGTTTTGTTTTTGTTTGCTGACATAGCTTGTAGACTGGATGGTCAACTGGGTTAAATCCAGTCAACGGGGAGGCGAGGATTGAATCCTGACAAAATTTAAGTTCGAGGTTGTAATGTGGATGGTATTGTACTTGGGGGTTGTAAATTAGACTAGGCCAAGAGTTAGAGGTTGAAATATGTTTTGTAGCACCTGGGTGCTCTGCCCCCCTATACGAAAAGTTAGTTCAAAAAAACACAGGGAAATTTGAAAAAAAATTGGTACCCAATTTACTTCCGTGTGAAATTTTGTGAAAAAACACCAGGAATCGTATTGGTGTCCAAATAATAATAATTCCTATGTATAGGAAAAAAGCTATTTTGATGGATTGTAGGCCGGACTTCATTCTCTTCGTCACGGATACATTTCCTTGTGTTTTTTCACGAAACTTCACACGGGAGTAGCTTGGGCACCTGGGTTTGATATCCCAAGACTTCAGTTTTTAAAAAAAAAATTGTGTTTTTCGAATTTTAAATTTGTATGGGGGGCGGGGGCGGCGGTGGTATTTCCCGTGTGCACTTCTCTCTTTCAAACAATGAATCTGAGTCCATCTATGGCAAAAATAACAATTTAATCTGAGTCTTTTGTTAGGAGAAGCCTGACAACAGTAATGCGGTAAGCAAAAGCGTTACGCCCAAAGAATGTGGACACAATAGTAGCTGAAACCCCCGCCCCCTATAAATTGCCGGGCCATCAGACCCCTGCTCCCAGACCACCCCCTCCGGTATAGACGTACAGCGCACATAGCAATGGGCGAGACAGCAGCGGACGAGCGCGGCCTCGCCGCCGCCCCCGGTAAACTGGAGGAGTCGTCGGAGGAGGAGAATTCCCCGATCGAGCAGGTGCGGCTAACGGTCCCCACTGTCGACGACCCGACGCTGCCGGTGTGGACGTTCCGGATGTGGAGCATCGGGCTCTTCTCCTGCTCGCTCCTGAGCTTCCTCAACCAGTTCTTCTCCTACCGGACGGAGCCGCTCGTCATCACCTCGTTGACTGTGCAAGTGGCGTCGCTGCCCATGGGCCACTTCCTGGCGCGCGTGCTGCCGCGCCGCAAGTTCCGGGCGCCGGCGCTGCTCGGCGGCTGGGAGTGGAGCCTCAACCCGGGGCCCTTCAACATGAAGGAGCACGTGCTCATCTCCATCTTCGCCAATGCCGGCTACGCCTTCGGCGGTGGCAACGCCTACGCCGTCATGATCGTCGACATCATCCGCGCCTTCTACGGCCGCTCCATCTCCTTCATCGCCGCCTGGCTCCTCATCATCACCACCCAGGTACGTAGTACTCCAGTTCATATATGCGTTGGTGTTCTTTCATGCTACTCTTTCTTACTTCTGCTCTGTGGGATCGAAATAAAATCGATCTAGGTGCTTGGGTACGGTTGGGCCGGGCTGATGCGCAAGTACGTGGTGGAGCCGGCGCACATGTGGTGGCCGAGCACGCTCGTCCAGGTCTCGCTCTTCCGGTGAGCACCTCTGACGATCACTATACCCACTCTACTCAAGTTCGTTTGGTCGCCTTCTTGCGTTATTACATTCTTTTTACCGATGTATGTATATATAGAGCGCGCATCCTTGATAGGGATGTAAACCACGCACCGTCTAAGCCTGTTTAAGCCCACTTATCAGTCTAACAGTTCAAGAATAAAGTTTTTCTTTCCTAGAAAAATGAACTATTGAGCTAACAAAAATAAATAAACGGGCTTTGCGGCGCTGTATATCGTGTCATTTAAATCTCTAATCTTTGATGGCTTGAGTTGGTTCGATTTTTGTTGGTTTTGCCACTAGATTTTGCATTTTGAAGACGGGCGAACATAGCAGATAGCACTGCCCCATTAAATTTATATACGAGTATCCGTTTCTCAACGATCAGCTGTGGTTCGTTCATTACTTGGTTTGTCTTCGAGTATAGAGAAACTTACTGACGGAGTCGACAGAGAAACCTACTAAAGCACGCATAGCTACAAATAGCTGCACTAAGTACGTATACTACAACTTGCCTTTTCCCCAGTTTGTCGATGAAGTCGATGGAGAAAGGTACGTACTGCCCCAAGGTAAACTGACAAGAACCACTAACAGAACCAAAAGCTGGGCCGAGCTAATATTTGTTAGTGTCAAGTGTGTTAACCATCTCCCCCGAGAAGAACAGGTCACTGTTTTTTTTCTACTAGAAACAAGTTGTGCACATAGTATTATCAGTAGCCGTCGCTTTGAACCAAGGTGTTAAAATTGGCTCGAAGCGGCAGGCCGTCATTAATTGAAGATACAAACGATGATGATGGAAAATAGCGGCAGAATCTATGGAGCGTAAGTATTGGATTTAGCTACCCACCGACATTGAGGGAATAGGCTTTCATCTGGCTTTGCATATAAAGCACCCCACCAAAGTACAATCCGCTGGCACAACGGTAAAAACATCCTCTCGAAATAGGCTTTCGTCCCGCTATATTAATATAGCAACCACCCGGTACAACAGTGAGTTCATCGCTGGAGCAAACAACATAATCACGCTTAAAATAGAAAACAAGAGAAAAAATGCCAGCAGCACCGGATCAACAAAAGCTACAGTATCCCACAATCGCTGGGCCCACCGGAGAATTCCACCGCACTCCTATGCCATCGAATTTCCGCGTACCAAGCAACACCTTTAAGAAGGACTGCGACGACGACGACGCTGCTGCGCGGACAAGTCCTAGAATTTCTCCCGGTACACGGAAGGGAATGGGAGAGAGGTACACCCGACGCCCTTCAAGAAGGGTGGCGCCCACAGGCGTCACCGCGTTGGTGCCGGCCAGACCTGACAGATATTTCTCCCGACCCCTCACACCCACAACCCAGGACCAACCGCCGGCTCCACCATGCCTACCGCCCACCAACATGCGCCAACACAGTCACGAGGACATCACCATTGTCTCGCCACGGCAAACGCTGCAAGGTCGGCCGGACCAAAACGAAGCCACCATAGACCGGGACCGGCAGTATCGCAGCTACGTGGGAGGGGACAACGTCCGCCGGCTCAGGCGGTAGCAGACCGGACGCAGGGGCAAGAGCACACCAGGCCAACTGCCCGGCCGAGCCCAAAACTGGCCCGCTAAGCTCCCGCCACCGTGCTGCAGCAGACGCAGCACAGTAGCCGCCGCCCCCATCGCCCGTAGCATGCCAGACCAGCTGGAAGCGACCCGCCGGAGTCCACAACGGCCCGCCCTGATCCAGATGGGGCTCAAAGGGCTCAGATCTGGGCTTGCAGGGTGCCGCCGGCCAACCCCCGCCGCCAGCCCCCACCAGCACTATCAGTATCCAACGGTTCACAATAATGAAACCACCACACATGTTTTTAATTGATCCACTCCAGATTATTAAACACCAAGCCATTATTAAATCACCACACATAATGTTTTTCAGTAAGCAACCAGATTCAGGATGTTGTAAGTGATAGCCATCGAATATAATTATCATGAAACCATGCCTCAGCATGTAGCACGACACTAACGACACCTGCATTGTTGTACCAGGGCCCTGCACGAGAAGGAAGAGTTCGCCAAGGGCTCGCGCCAAATCTCACGCTTCAAGTTCTTCCTGGTGGTGCTCATCTGCAGCTTCTCGTATTACGCCCTGCCAGGCTTCATCTTCCAGAGCCTGACGTCCATCGCATGGGTGTGCTGGGCGTTCCCCAAGTCGGTGACCGCGCAGCAGCTCGGCTCCGGCCTCAAAGGCCTGGGCCTCGGAGCCTTCACCCTCGACTGGGAGACCGTCGCCTCCTACCTCGGCAGCCCGCTCATCACGCCCTTCTTCGCCATCGCCAACATCTTCGTCGGCTACGTCTTCTTCGTCTGGGTGCTGGTGCCCACGGCGTACTGGGGCACCAACCTGTACCACGCCAAGACGTTCCCCCTCTTCTCCACGCAGCTCTTCATGTCCAACGGGACGGACTACGACATCGACGCCATTGTGAACAAGCAGTTCGAGCTCGACTATGACGCTTACAATGAGCTCGGCAGGGTCAACATCAGTACCTTCTTTGCTCTCGCTTACGGGCTCAGCTTCGCCACCATCGCTGCCACCATCTCGCACGTCGGCCTCTTCTACGGGAAGTAAGGGCTCTCCTCTCTGTGCGTACATGAATAAACAGACGCAGCCGTGATCACGTCTGGTATCGCAACTGAAATGGGACATGGACCAATGTGCAGGGAGATCTACCAGCGGTTCAGGGTTTCGCGGCGGGAGGATCCTGACATCCACACGAAGCTGATGAGGACGTACGAGGACATACCGGCGTGGTGGTTCTACTCGCTGACGGTGCTGTCGATGACAGTGGCCCTCATCCTCTGCACCGTCCTCATCGACCAGGTTCAGCTCCCATGGTGGGGCCTCGTCTTCGCCTGTGGCATGTCCTTCGTCTTCACCCTCCCCATAAGCATCATCACGGCAACCACGAACCAGGCAAGTAAATTTAAGAATCTACAGTGTAATCTCCTGCAATTTTGCAAGAAAACTGACAAAAGGCATTTGTAAATTGACGGACGGCAGTCGCCTGGTCTGAATGTCATCGCGGAGTACTCCATGGGGCTGATAAGGCCCGGCTATCCCATCGCCAATGTCTGCTTCAAGGTGTATGGTTACATGAGCATGTCACAGGCCGTCGCCTTCCTCGCAGACTTCAAGCTTGGCCACTACATGAAGATACCCCCCAGATCAATGTTCGTCGTTCAGGTAAAAGAGCCCCTCAATCTGACCACCTTCCAAAGCAGAGAGTTCAGTAACACATGTGTAAAGATGAAATTTACTGACCTTCACGCTCTGTTCACGCTCAGTTTGTCGGTACAATTGTGGCCGGCACAATCAACCTCAGCGTGGCATGGTGGCTGCTTGGCTCCGTCGAGAACATCTGCCATATCGAAAAGCTCTCGGCGAATAGCCCATGGACGTGCCCCAACGACCGGGTCTTCTTCGACGCGTCGGTCATCTGGGGCCTCGTTGGTCCACGGCGCATTTTCGGGCCGCTTGGCAACTACGCAGCCATCAACTACTTCTTCCTCATCGGCGCCGCGTCTCCGTTCGTCGTGTACATCTTCCACAGGATATTCCCCGACAAGAAATGGATACTGCTGATCAACCTGCCGGTGCTCATCAACGCGACGGCCAGCATGCCGCCGGCGACGGCCGTGAACTACAACTCGTGGCTGCTCGTCGGGACCATCTTCAACTTCTTTGTGTTCCGGTACCGGAAGAGGTGGTGGCAGCGGTACAACTACATCTTCTCCGCCGCGATGGACGCAGGGGTCGCCTTCATGGCGGTGCTGCTCTACTTCGCGCTCACAATGCAGAACCGGAGCATTGTTTGGTGGGGCACGGCCGGCGAGCACTGCCCTCTCGCCATATGCCCCACCGCTAAAGGGGTCGACCTGGGTCCGGAAAGTGTGTGCCCAGTGTTCTAAGCTAAATGTCTCTTCTTCCATGCCTCAAGATTGGTCATGAACTCATAATACTTTGCAATTGTGTTCGTGTCATTCTGTCACACCCCAAGCAATTCTGATTTGTTGGTAAAAGAAATTTTATCGAATCAAATATCGCATCAAAATTATTCAACCGCAAATAGTTCATGCCCGCATCGTACAGTAAGATACACATTTCGTAAAGAACGACCAAACTAAAATAGAACTGACATTTTCTTCCTTTCCATTTTTTGCAAAAAGAACTGGACATGATTTGACAAAAGGAAGACAAAAAAAATTGCAGGTGAAAAAAAAGAGACAATTTAAGGCGGACCGATCCATAAAGAGCCTACTTCGCGTACAGATATAATGTCCGATTTTTGTACGACGCTGAATGCACACCATTGCTTGCCTATTTGTTGCATCCTCAAGGTGCGTCCATGTATCTATATCTACACCTAATAATAAACGGTTTTGCTAAAACTCATTCAGCTGAGAAATTGTTTGGTCTCATTCACTTTGTCTGCCGTCAGATCTAATCACGCTGTGATTTGTTTTTTGTCGATGTGGTGAGCTTCGTAGCGACACGGCGCGGACCGTGAGTTGTTGGGCTAGCGGCCCATTATCTCTTTTTATGTCGCAGCTATTTTCGCTGACAATTAGCGCTTGTCAAAAAAGAAAAAGAGGTGAACTTGTCGTAGGTTTGTAAGGGTTGCTAGCTGTGGGTTACCTTGTCGCTCGTATGGGCCCTTTTCGGCCGTTTTCTTTTTTCTTTTTGCCGGGCCAAGCTGTGTTTTTACGAGCCTTTTCATTGACTGTTGGGATGGTTTGTCACTTGTGGCAATTTCCTTCATTGTAGCAGACCATTGTAGTCTAAAAAAAAAGCAGACCAATGTTTTGTTCCCTAAAAATATAGACTAATGTTTGCAATAAGTTTTATTTTCAGACAATAGTGTTTTTGTAATAAGTAAATTAATGTTGCATAATTGGCCTTTTGTTGCGTCCATGTTGTTTTTTCTCAACACAATGTTTTGTTTGACCATGTATAATTTTTTCTCAATGCAATGTTTTGTATGTGTTAATTGACAATGTTTTTTGCATGTGTTTGTTTTGTTTGACCATGTATAATTTGTGTAATTGTTTTTTACAGGAAATTTGTTTTATAATTTTTTTTGTACAAGAACTTGACACTTCAAAGGTGCAGAACCCCTTTCCCATTTTGCCGCTGATTTTTGTTGCCTAGGCCGTTTTTTCTCAATACAATGTTTTTTTTTTGCTCTTTCATATTCTTATGTTTTCTTCTATTCGAGAGAAAGAGGGAGTGGTGATACGAAAGGGTCCGACTTTTTAATTATTTTCTATTTGTTTTTATAGTTTTACTATTACTCATACGGCTTGTCCTCTGTGTGTAACTGCACGAGTTGTCAAATTATGTGTAATCAAAAAGAGCCGTGGCATAAATTTTCTAATGTTCAACCAATTAATTTTATAGTTAAAATTTTGCTTTCATTATTATTATTTCTGGAAGGGTGTTTATTAT
>NC_057811.1:370693359-370694548 GCF_018294505.1 Triticum aestivum | reverse complement strand
GGTTGTCAGGGGGGGTGTCGGCCGTGGGTGGTTTTTTTAGGGGGGGTGGGGGTTGTTTGTAGTTGCACCTGTACCCCCTAGTTGTGTGCCCGTACTCTTGTTGGGTCCTATTCGTGCCCCCCAGCTGCAAGTTGACCATCAACTCGCAACTACGGGGATGTGTGTTGTGTGTGTGTGTGTCGAGGGTCCCCAATTGCATGTCGGTAACCGACTTGCAACTAGGAGTGTTGTGTGTGTTTGTCTATTTGTCAAGGGGTCCCTAGTTGCATGTCAAGCATCGACTCGCAACTAGGGCCCAAGTTGCATGTCGATAATTGACTCGCAACTGGGGTGTGTGTGTGTGTTATTTTTATGAAAGTGTCCCTAGTTGAATGTCAACCATTGACTCGCAACTAGGTGTGTGCGTGTGTGTATTTGTGGAGAACCCCCAGTTGCAAGTTGACCATCGACTCGCAACTAGGGGGTACATGTGTGTGTGTGTGTATGTTTTGTCGTGGTCCCTAGCTGCATGTCAATAATCGACTCGCAACTAGAAGTGCGTGCATGTGTGTGTGTCTTTTTGTCAAGGGGCCCCCAGTTGCATCTCAACCACCGACTTGTAACTAGGGTGTGTGTGTGTTTGTTGAGGACCCCTAGTTGCAAGTTGCCCATCGACTCGCAACTAGGGGATGTGTGCGTGTGTGTGTGTGTGTTTTATCGTGGCCCCCAGTTGCAAGTTGACCATCGACTCGCAACTAGGGGGAGATGTGTGTGTGTGTGTGTGTCGAGGGTCCCCAATTACATGTCGATAACCGACTTGCAACTAGAGGTGTGTATGTGTGTCTTTTTGTCAAGGGGTCCCTAGTTGCATGTCAAGCATCGACTCGCAACTAGGGTCCCCAGTTGCATGTCAAGCATCGACTCACAACTAGGGTCCAACTAGGATCCCTAGTTGCATGTCGATAATCGACTCGCAACTGGGGTGTGTGTGCTTCTTTTATTAAAGTGTCGCCAGTTGAATGTCAACCATCCACTCGCAACTAGGGGTGTGTGTGTGTTTGTTGAGAACCCCCAGTTGCAAGTTGACCATTGACTCGCAACTAGGGAGATGTGTGTGCGTGTGTGCGTGTGTGTGTGGAGGGTCCCCAACTAGGAGTGTCGTGTGTTTTTCTATTTGTCAAGGGGTCCCTAATTGCATGGCAAGCATCAA
>NC_057811.1:370692798-370693349 GCF_018294505.1 Triticum aestivum | reverse complement strand
CCCTAGTTGTGTGCCCGTACTCTTGTTGGGTCCTATTCGTGGCCCCCAACTGCAAGTTGACCATCAACTCGCAACTACGGGGATGTGTGTTGGGTGTGTGTGTGTCGAGGGTCCCCAATTACATGTCGATAACCGACTTGCAACTAGAGGTGTGTGTGTGTGTCTTTTTGTCAAGGGGTCCCTAGTTGCATGTCAAGCATCGACTCGCAACTAGGGTCCCCAGTTGCATGTCAAGCATCGACTCACAACTAGGGTCCAACTAGGATCCCCAGTTGCATGTCAATAATCGACTCGCAACTAGGGTGTGTGTGTTTCTTTTATCAAAGTGTCGCCAGTTGAATGTCAACCATCCACTCGCAACTAGGGGTGTGTGTGTGTTTGTTGAGAACCCCCAGTTGCAAGTTGACCATCGACTCGCAACTAGGGAGATGTGTGTGTGTGTGTGCGTGCGTGCGTGTGTGTGTGTGGAGGGTCCCCAATTACATGTCGATAACCGACTTGCAACTATAGGTGTGTGTGTGTGTGTGCGTGTGTCTTTGTGTCAAGGGGTG
>NC_057811.1:370692080-370692675 GCF_018294505.1 Triticum aestivum | reverse complement strand
CGTGTGTGTGTGTGTGTGTGTTTCATTCATGGCCCGCAGTTGCAAGTTGACCATCAACTCGCAACTAGGGGGTTGTGTGTCTATTGAGGACCCCCAGTTGCAAGTTGCCCATCGACTCGCAATTAGGGGGTGTTGTGTGTGTGTGTGTGTTTTATTCGTGTCCCCTAGTTGCAAGTTGACCATCAACTCGCAACTAGGGGTCTTGTGTGTGTCTTTTGTTGTGGCCCCTAGTTGCAACCCGCTCATCGACTCGCAACTAAGGATGTGTGTGTGTGTTTTGTTGTGGCCCCCAGTTGCACCCCGCTCATCGACTCGCAACTAAGGATGTGTGTCTGTCTATGTGTGTGTGTGTGTAGAGGGTCACTAGTTGCATGTTGATAACCGACTCACAACTAGAGGTGTGTGTATGTCTTTTTGTCAAGGGTCCCCAGTTGCATGTTGACCATCAAACTCGCAACTAGCAGGTGTGTGTTTGTTGAGAACCCCCAATTGCAAGTTGACCATCAACTCGCAACTATGGTGTGTGTGTGTGTGTGTGTGTATGTGTGTGTGTGTGTATTTTTCTCAAGGGATCCCCAGTTGCATGTCAAGCATC
>NC_057811.1:370649184-370691744 GCF_018294505.1 Triticum aestivum | reverse complement strand
CGGCTTGCACTAGAGGGGTGTGTGTGTGTCTTTTTCTCAAGGGGTCCCCAGTTGCATGTCAAGCATCGACTCACAACTAGGGGGGTGTGTGTTTGTTGAGGACCCCAGTTGCAAGTTGCCCATCGACTCGCAACTAGGGGTGTATGTGTGTGTGTGTTTGTTGAGGGTCCCCAATTGCAAGTTGCCCATCGACTCGAAACTAGAGGGGTGTGTGTTTGTTGACAAGAGTTCACAAAAACCGGGCACATGCAACTGGGGACCCCTTGAGAAAACGCCCGTACTCATCATACTCAGTCGTACAACTGCAACTCATCATACTCAGGCGCAACTGCAAGAGGTATGAAGCGCCCGCAACTGAGTTGGGAGAGGGTTGTCGGTGGTTATCGACGGTTTTATCTTAGCATCACATAGGTGTGGTTTCTATCATTTCCCTTGACGGTGGGTGCATACAAGCACTTTTCATTTTGGCCCCTTTTTGTGTTTTATTTCTCGGAATGCACAAACCATCTCTGGTATTTCCCGCATGAAAACACATAATGTTTTTGAATATATATGTATATATATATATAAATAAATAAATAAATAAATATATATTTGATCCTAGTTTCACACCATTGAACGCTTATAGTTGTATCATCGTGGATCATACACAATAATTTATTTTGATATAGTCACCCAGCAAACATTACTCGTGCAACTAACTTTTCTTTTTATATCATTTTTTTGTTTACATTTGTTTCTTTACTATATATTTTGTTGCCTTGAGTGAAAAAACAACTATAAATGCCTCGGCTTAATGAACACAATATATCAGGCAAAACTATTTTTAATTTGCAATCCAGGAGGAAGCTGTAATTTTTCAAAGTTTCCTCTTTTGTTAGTGACACACACATGCAAATCTTCATGTGATTGTTGACCGAGCATGAAAGTCGTCAGCTTGTGGCCAGCCCTTTTGTCGCGACGTTGTGCAGCCCGAGTAATTAACAGACAGAAAGGAAAAATTTAGCGTGACGCCCCATCCACAACACCCCACACACAAGTAGACTTGCAAGCCAATTTTTTTCCATTGTCAGGTTAGTATCCACTGTATGTCGAGACAACACTCACGCCGGAATTACAACAAGCGTTCAGTGCAAAAAAATGATTTTCTAACTTTTTAATATTTTTTTTAAGAAAAACTGGGTGCAGTGCGCGCTTAATATACTGGCTAAGTACATAGTTACAAGAAAAATAGGAAAATCGTGTGGCAATGGACTAGTAATATGCTCATCCAATTCATAGATGGTTGTAGGCCTATTTTTTGTTCCAAATGGATTGAATACACATACACACACAAAAAATAAAAATAAAAGAGAGACACGGACAAGCCTGGACACACAGTTCAGCCCACTAATGGCCCATATTAACGACCGCACCTGGAAAGAAAACCAGCCGCCTATCGAGGCATAAGCTATCGATCACGGTGCCTCAAAAAAACCTATCGATCACGGAGGTACAATACCAGTATCAATACATGATGATGTCATCTTGATGTCATCTGAATGAGACCAAACTATATCTCATTCAGCTGAGTTCTAGGCGCTCCCAATAATAAAAGTAGGTGCATTTTTCTAATTTTTTGGTATGTTCACCAGAATTTTACGTCCGTCTACTATACGTGAGGTGGTACTAATAATTCGGTATCCAATTCGCAGTCCAAAAATTAAATGAGAAACAGTTTAGCCGGGCCTCGACCGTGGTGTGCAGCAGCCCAACAAAGTGTAACATCCCAAAATTCTATATCTTGGAATGTTATATTAAATAAATAAATAGAATTGTTTGTTTGATTGTTGTGTGATGGATTGTGTGAAATTATTTTATTTTCACGAGAATTAATACCTTCTGAGTTCTTGTTTAAAACTTTTTCTAATCATGTTATAAAAGTTGGATAACATTTTGTCCAATAAAGAAAACTATGGTTGGGGAAGTTTATTCAAGAAATCAAAGGGCTTTAATTACTTTTTGTCTCTTTTTGAAATATTGGAAACCACAATCACAATTTTGGAGTGAGAATAAGATGACTTTCTCAAATGTGGTGGATGAATATTTCATATGGAGTTTATTTGGATTTTGGAGTTCCAATTGAAATATGATGTTATTTGGAGTTTTACTGTCGTTTAACTATTTCCAAATTAATCAAATAAAATTTATGAGGGGAGATAACATGACTTCTCCAAAATTATATTTGGAAATGTTTAATATGGCTCAATTATTAATTTTCAATTGAGAATTTATAAAAGGAAACATTTTTGGGGATAATTATAAGGGAAGTGTTTGGGGCCGGGGCGCCGGCCGAACCAATCGGCCGGTCGCGTCCACGCGCGCTCCGCCTCAGCCATCCACCAAGCGACACGTAGGATGCGGGCCATCCAAATCGCTGCTTTTCTTCAACCTCCCACAGATCCCACCCCATCCCCGTCTCCCAGCTCCGCGGATCTCACCCCATCCTCGTCTCCTGCCCCCACGCGGCCGTCCTCATCGCCAGTGGTCACCCGCGCCGGCCGTCCCCGTCGTCGTTCGCCGTCCTCGCTCGCCGGCCCCGGCAGAAGCTGGAACCGCGTCGTGGCCTGCTGCAACCGATGCCCAGGAGAGCTACCATCATGGATGGCGAGCATGGTGACGGCGAGCTGCGAGGACGGCGGCGCTCGCGCTGCAGACATGGCGGAGGCATTGCAGAACCTGCCGCACGCCCTCATACTACAACCGTTAACCAAAATGCTTCAAACCAAGATGAAAAAAGCTTCAACCAGATACATCAAAAGCTGCAAGCAGTCATTGCCATGGCGGAGTGCTACAACCGTTGACATAAAATGCTACAACCCTTGATGAAAAAGCTTCAACCCGAAACGATAGAGAAAGCATTAACCAAGGCTGCTACAAAGAAAAAAGCTGCAACCGTTGATAAAAAAGCTTCGACCGTAGATGAAAAAAGCTACAACCATTGAAAAAGAAAGCTACAACCATACACTGCAAACCAGAAAAGTTGCATCTGTTGTAGAGAAAGCTTCAATCGTATGTGTGAAATGCTTCAACCTACAGTCAAAGCTTTTCTGAAAACGATGGAAACTTTTTTCTTTTTCTTTTTTTGTGTTTGCTACAACCACGTCATTTTTTTGCTGCAATCGGTAACCACAGAAGCTACATACGGTTAACATTTTTGCTACAATGACGACGGCGGGCTGCAGCGGTAAGCTTTTTTGCTGGAAGCGATAAACTTTTTTGCTACAACCGGTGTCGTTTTTTGTTGGAACCAGCAAGAGCCTCGGGTGGGCACACGGCGAGGTACAACGCGAGCACAACGACAGGTGCTGCGGCCGGCGCCACCGGATATGCGGCGAGGGCGGGGACCGGCGACGAGGACGGGCGGCGAGGGCGGGGTCCGGCGGCAACGAGGAAGACCGGCGACGACGACGGGCGGCGAGGGCGGGGACCGGCGACGACGACGGGCGGCGAGGGCGGGGTCCGGCGGCGACGAGGAAGACCGGCGAGGGTGGGGACCGGCGACCATGGGAGGGGACAGGAGGCGCGGCGCCGCGCTCCCCCGAACGGGACATGCGGATCCCCCGAGGAAGAAGAGAGCTGGGGGCGATTTCATTTTTTTTTCCTCGGATCTAGCGGCTGCGTGGCTCAGATCGAACGGCCCGGGCTGGACCGGCCGAAACTTTCGGCCGGCGCCTGTAAGTGCCATAATTATAATACACTTATTGAATAATAAGAGCAGGATAACTATTGAATTTGTGCTAAAACTATTTTCGAAATATATGAATGTTATTTAGGTTCATTTGAACATTTATTAATAAAATTTTATTTGTTGTTTATACAAATGTTTTGCACACTTAAATTAAAAATAAATGTTCACATTTATTTTATTTTCTGTTTTAAAACTTTTGCGCAAAAAACATATTATTTTGTAATTATGTCCTAAGCCTATTTGGACCATGCCCACTTCTATTTTTTTTCTTTCTCTCTTTCCATTTTCCCCTTGGGCCTGGTTCCCCACTAAGGCCCATCTTATTTTTTCCTTATCCCAAGTCCAGGAACCCCTTCTTCCTCCTCTGTACGTTTCAATCTGGAGGGGAACAGAAGCAGCCATGGCACCTGTACATCGTCCTCTCCCTCTAGCACTTGAAATGTTCGCTCTTTCCACTTCTTATCAACACGAAAGATCTTTTGTATTGCATGGAGAACCCATTCAGAGGATTAAAATTCAACTTTGATGTCTTAATTGTTCCGGAATCAATCCGTCATTAGAGGCCACAATGAGCTCGTTTGATCTTCATGTACCGGCTCCCTTGGACACTATAAATAGGACCGCTAGGTGCGCCTCGAAGCCCTCATCCCTCTCCCTGAAAAACCCATCTTTATACCTCTCTATTCCGAGAGGAATTGCTCGCCGGGATTTACCCGTTTTCGCAACTCCGGCGGCTTCTCCACCGCGCCAACGACGAGGACGATCTCACCTATGCATCTCTCAAGTTCGCCTCGGCCTCCTCTCCGCCGTTCGGCCATTCGTTGACGTCGGGACCTTTTCTTCTCCAACTCCGACGAAACTCCGGCAATACTCTGGTGAGCACTGTGTAAATCCCGTAATTGTTTTTCAGAAAAATACTCAAACTTCGGAAATTCATATCTCCTAGACCGTAAGTCCGAATTCGAAAACATTTATATCCACGGATTCGCTGAAACACGAAGTTTATCATGAGACAAAAATATTTCACTTTTGGTAAATTAAATGTGACACAAATTTAAAATTTGTATTTGAGTATTTTTGCTATATGTATTTATCTGTAATTCTTTTGAAAATGTTTCCTTCAACAAAATTGATCCTTCGGTCCATATCTTGCTGTTAGAATTTTTTTCCTAATTGTTCATCTATGTCTAGCCACTGTTTCAACCTTAACACTTCATATAGTTTTTCTTTTATCGTACTTCAATTTCATCATTAGTTTAATTTGATTCTTGATTCAGCTTTCTTGAGAAGATCATTAGGAACCTCTCTGGTCATATGCTATCATTATACAAATTTAGACTTCACAAGATGTTACATACATTTTGTAACATAAACCTTTATGCCACAAACTCCATCTACCATTTTCATTATAGACTTTGTCGTAGAACCTTGCCTCACAACTCTTCAACCCGTGATCTTCACTTTAACCAACCCTAGAACAAAACCTATATCATATTTTCATTCTTGATCTCACCTCAACCCGTAACCAAGTCCTAACAACTTATGTAGGAATGTTTTTTTTGTATTGTAATTTTAATATTTTATTTGGATGTTGTTGTGTGTTAAACTACTTTCTTATATCGTTAGATATATCGTAACGAGAAGGAGAGACGACTCAATAGAATATGTCATCTTCATCAACAGTACAAGGCAAGTTACATCTTGATCATGCCCTTTTATACCTATGTTTTATATATGCATTTAGTCCTTCGATGTAGGGTTTGCATGAATTTGTTAGTTGGCTATATTATAAACCCAGTAGTGCAATGAGGTAGGTCTGAGCCTTTACTTTTTTGTTGCCAACGTTGTAGGGATTTTGCTATGCCATTGTAGACGGGGATTGGTATGTGAGATCATGAAAGTTGCGAGTGACATAATAATTAAGGGTAACCTTAAGGTGGCAACATTAACACACATCTGGGTGGATTGGTAAGGGGCACCGTGGAGAAACCGATGGACTTGCCCGGGCACCCTGGAGAAACCGGTGGACTTGCCCAGGGGATTCCGGAGTACCCGTGTGATCACCCTATAGACTGCCACCCAGGCTCAAAGGGATTCATCAATTTTTCATGACTAGAAGCTTACCCGCACAGCCACAAGCTATTATGGGCTCTGGCTTAGTTGAGTACGTTGTGTGAGCTCTTACAGTGGTAGACTAGCAGATGTAGTTATATATGTAGGTGTACCGGTCTACCCAGGGTTAAGAGGGAACACTTCAGAAAGACTATGTCTCGATCTTCCGGCTCTCAAACACCAGGCAGTGCGAGGACTACAAAGGAGGTGATCGAGTCTTGTGGGGGAAAAGTGTGCAAAACTCTAGAGTGTAAAACTAATCGATTAGTTGTGTCCCCGGTTATGGACAATTTGAGCATCTGGAAAGTGGGAATTGAGCGATCTCATCACTCTTAATTAATTTAATGGGTTTTAATGAATTTGGGTGTAGATTGAATGGAGAAACCATCTCAATCATATTGTGATGAATTATGTAGTAACAATATGATATTCTTTTGATGATAGGAAAAAATCAGCTTTATGCAAATTAAATTTAGAACCATCCACCAGCCATATTGCATGTATAAATAGGACATTTATTCATCTTTTGTGGTGTGACTTGCCAGTACATTCAACGTACTGACCTACACGGCTGCATATATATATATTATGTTGCAGGTATTATGTGACGAGTAAGTGATACGATAGGGTTACGGTCCGCACTCAACTTGCCGATGGCGTTGATGGGACTCCACACCCGTTTGCCTGTTTCCGCTGAGATTCTTAAGGTATATATCAGTTTTCGTTACTTACACATGTGATTGCACTTTGATATATACATTGATGTACTGTGTGTGCTAGCATACCGATCCAGGGATAGCACAGATACACAGAGACTTGACCTTCTGAGGTCGGGTCGCTACAGAAATGGTATCAGAGCACATGTTGACTGTAGGACGTGACCCTAGGAAATTGCTTAGTACTAGCAAGACCCCGAGAGAACAAGTTTTGCCTTGGGATTTTCCCTCATCTTTTGAACTTTGACCAAAACTCTTCTTATTTCCAAATTTTAGATGGAGAATTTCACCTTGAACACCAGAGAGCACTACAAGGATGTTCTTTGTGGTCCAACCCTCATGGTACTGGTCAGACTGCTGAAGTTGCCGATACCGGAGATCAAGGTGAACAAGAGAAGAACCGGAACATGGGGCATTAAGACTCGATTTTTTGGACGTCAAGGAGACCCCAAGAAAGGAGACATCACATATGAGATGATAGCCCGCAACAAGGATATGGGCATCAACACTGCCATTCATGATGCAATTGCACGCCCGTGCTATCGTCATCATAATGAGCTAAGCAAGAACAATTTTGGAAAGCTTAGATGGCAGAAAGCTGGTGGAGCACATATCCTTATGACGAAGGAGCAGAAGCTGAAGTCTTCACCTCTGAGGTGCATAACCAAGACCTGGAGCATTACATCAAGAGTCTCCAGATGGATCTTCTCGAAGTCTTATTCGATAAGGAAGCACTGCATGAAGAACTCAAGACCCAGAAGCTAGAGGTAACCAGGCATGCAGAGAAGGACCTTGAAGTTCGAAAACTTAGTTAGGAACTGGAGAACAGCAGGACCATAGCTCATGCCAAAGATGTTGAGATCCAGAAGCTCAAGAATCAAATCCAAGACATACTGGGACGCCACAGGAAACTCCGTCTCGACAGAGACTATATGGCTGAAGAACTGGAGAATATCGAACACAAGCAGAAGAAGCCTCATGGAGACCAGAATCAAGACCTGGAGAAGTTAGTTTAGTAGTAGTCCACCATGAGAAAATAAGTTTGAACGTTTATTATTTGAGTATCTGACCATACCAACTTATGTGGCTGGCAGTACTATATTATTGTTTGATTGCATGAATGTGTGAACCATGGTTGAGTTGTTTGTGGTGTGTATCTCTCTCTATTCCTCCAACTCTATCTCATCCCAAAACCCTTGGACCCAATAGATGATGAATGAAGATGGACTCAAATTCTCGGGACCCAAGACTTAGTTGGAGACCGAGCAATGGATTCGTAACATGGAGAATCACCTGAGGATCAACCTTGTTGAAAGAAAGGATGAAGTAACATACGCTCTTCAGTACATTGAAGGAAGTGCTGCAGCATGGTGGAAAATGCATCAAGCCATACAAGGATGGAATGGAGAAAATACTTGGGAAGAATTCAAGACGACTCTGCTAAGGTCTCGTCTTACCCGGAAGCCCTACGATCATAAGATGATGAAGAAACCTTGTGCATGTAAGATTTGCGGAGAAGTTGGACACACCCATAAAGAACACAAGGACGGATGCCCACAATGTGAAGAAAATCACCCACTCGAAGAGTACCCAACCTGGCAGGTTACATATTTCTTATGTGAAGGAACTAAACACTACCCTGCTAAGTGTCACATTTATCCCATGGTACGACGAACTATCCAGAAGCATAAGGAAGGAATGAAGGAAGCCCTCCGAGAAGGTATGGAAGAACCTGTGAGGAAGGACAATGTTTAAGACCCTAATGGAGAAGGCCTAACCAGATTTTATTCAAATGCCTGCTTTTCATGTGGAGAAAAAGGACATTTTTCGCAGTATTGCACCAAGGGAAGAAAAGAGAATCCAGGATACTTCCCGATAGAATATGTGGAGTTTGATCCACGGGAAATAGAAGCTCTGGTCAGAATGAAGAAGTCCCCGAAGAGAAAACGAATACCTCCCCAGAGAAACCCAATTTCTGCAGAGAAGGATCCTGAGTCATATCACATGTTTCAGGTGCAAGAACTTAGGGCACTACTAGCATGAATGTCTGGACAAGAAACCAAGAACCCAAGGAGTCCAGAAAATCACAAGGAAGCCTCGAGACAAGTCGGAAGCCATTTGTTTTCGCTGCAAGGAAGCATGACATTATGCTAGAGAATGTTCGGATCAAAAGAAAGCTGGAGCTGAGTAGTTGAGTTTTGAGTGTAGTAGGAAGAAATTTTATTTTCATGAGTACTTTGAGTTGAGCCATGTAATGGAAGTCTTGGAGAATGCAATATTTCATGCATCAATAAAGTTGAAATGACGTTGATATGTTGAATTATAAGAGTTGCTACTCTCTAAACAAAGATTTTGACCGTTTCGAGGATATGAGAAATATGGTCTATGGAGGAATAAGTGCTATTAATTTTAAGTGTGGTAGTATTTCGTAAAAGCACATTGTCAGTGAAGAAAAGTGTTGTTCATGTCGATCAGTAGAAAAGAGTTGGACAAAAAAAAGGTTGGCGTTTTGTTTTTGTTATGTTGGTTACCACAAGGATATGAAGGAATGAAGTAATATGGGAATTACATGAGGTGTAAGATTGGAATAGGGATCAGTTGTAACTCCAAGGATGAGTAAAAGCTATACAAGTGTTGAAGTGGGCCATAACCCATAGGCCAAGGATTTACCGAGGAACAAGCACAGTCTTGTTGAAGGAAGAATTATGAAGGATCCATGAAACATCCACCGATCAAGTTATAGCTATTCCATAGGAGGATACGTAAAACCAGAGGGGTTTGGTGAAATGATAGTTGTTTTTGTTTGGCTTGCAGAATCGATGGATTTATCCGAACCCAGTTCATGGACAAGAGAAATCTGCAATGCCTGTGAGGATGCCCGAGTGTTAGGATGCGAGATTCACTAAACATTATACAGGGTAATGATTTGGGTGCGACATGGCTTGGCCACCATGACGACTTACTCTTATCATTCGCTCTTGTTATTTGGAATGGTAAATCTAAGTGACTTACCCACAGTAATGTGCCGACGCCCATTGAAGCCTTGATTAAGCCTTAGAATGGTATGCTGATAAACCCATGTACATGGTAGTTGTTGCCAATCGTAGGTTACACGGTGAGAATGAAGCCAAGACCCATTTCTTGCAGGGCACCAGTAATGGCAGACCTCCATGAGATTTTCCGATAGTTGTTTAGCATTGGCGCTAGACCTGTCAGATGAGAAGATCCAGTCTCGGAAGAATTTCATTTTGATGCAAAGACCCAGGATATTGAAGGAAATGTTATGCCTCTAATGGGAGAGCATCAATGAAGGAGTTATTACAAGAAATTTGAGGAGAAATGTGTTGTCAACACTATAGAGGTGGTGCATGAGTTTATTTTAAGTGTGGTAGCACTCGGGACCTTCATGATGATCAATGGAATTGCAAGGAGACCCCAACCCTAACCTTTTCTTTCTAGCCTTTCCGAATCTCGAGGACGAGAGTCATTTTAAGTGTGGTAGGTTTGTAACATCCCAAAATTCTATATTTTGGAATGTTATATTAAATAAATAAATAGGATTGTTTGTTTGATTGTTGTGTGATGGATTGTGTGAAATTATTTTATTTTCACGAGAATTAAAACCTTTTGAGTTCTTGTTTAAAACTTTTTCTAATCATGTTATAAAAGTTGGATAACATTTTGTCCAATAAAGAAAGCTATGGTTGGGGGAGTTTATTCAAGAAATCAAAGGGCTTTAATTTCTGTTTGACTCTTTTTGAAATATTGGAAACCATAATCACAATTTTTGAGTGAGAATAAGATGACTTTCTCAAATGTGGTGGATGAATATTTCATATGGAGTTTGTTTGGATTTTGGAGTTCCAATTGAAATATGATATTATTTCGAGTTTTACTGTCGTTTAAATATTTCAAAATTAATCAAATAAAATTTATGAGGGGAGATAACATGACTTCTCCAAAATTATATTTGGAAATGTTTAATATGGCTCAATTATTAATTTTTAATTGAGAATTTATAAAAGAGAACATTTTTTGGGATAAATACAATACACTTATTGAATAATAAGGGCAGGAGAACTATTTAATTTTGGCTAAAATTATTTTCGAAATATATGAATGTTATTTAGGTTCATTTGAACATTTATTAATAAAATTTTGTTTCTTGTTTATACAAACATTTTGCACACTTAAATTAAAAATAAATGTGAACATTTATTTTATTTTCTGTTTTAAAACTTTTGCACAAAAAATATATTATTTTGTAATTTTGTCCTTTTTTCTGAGAATTTGTAATTATGTCCTAAGCCTATTTGGACCCTGCCCACTTCTATTTTTTTCTTTCTCTTTCCATTTCCCCCTTGGGCCTGGTTCCCCACTAAGGCCCATCTTATTTTTTCTCCTTAGCCCAAGTCCAGGAACCCCTTCTTCCTCCTCTGTACGTTTTTCAATCTGGAGGAGAACAGAAACACCCATGGCACATGTACATCTTCCTCTCCCGCTAGCACTTGAAACGTTCGCTCTTTCCACTTCTTATCAACACGAAAGATCTTTTGTATTGTATGGAGAACCCATTCAGAGGATTAAAATTCCACTTTGATGTCTTAATTGTTCTGGAATCAATCCGTCATCAGAGGCCACAATGAGCTCGCTTGATCTCCATGTACCGGCTCCCTCGGCCACTATAAATAGGACCCCTAGGTGCACCTCGAAGCCCTCATCCCTCTCCCTGAAAACCCCTCTTTATATCGCTCTATTCCGAGAGGAATTGCTCGCCGGGATTTACCCGTTTTCGCAACTCCGGCGGCTTCTCCACCGCGCCCGAGGACGAGGACTATCGTGGTGGGTGCATGGCAGATGCCAAGGGATGGCTAAAGATAGGAGGAGGCTCGAGGGCACTGGTGGGTTCTAGAGGCGAGGTCGGCATGAGCGAGCGCGGGACGCAAGACATACCTAGGTTCGGGGCTCTCTGGAGAGATAACACCCCTAGTCCTGCCAAATGTAGTTGACGTGTATCAGTACAGAGTTGCTCCTAGAGCTGTATGGAGGAAGAAGGAAGGCAGGCCAGGGCTTAGGCTGCTCCCTCTTCTTGGGTGTTTCTTGCTACGTGCGTATGGGTGAGTGATCGCCTGTGCGAGTGAAAGAGTTGCCCTATGCATGAGGGCTCCTGGGGGTTTTTATAGGTCAACCCCCCAGGGGTACGATGGTAATGTTACAAGGCCGTGGGGCCGGGTTGTCATTGTCCGGGAAGCCGGCGCTGGGACCCGCCGGGGGTCAGGGTTCGCCGGGTTCTCCGGGCGTGAGGCCCGCCGGGTACGGGGGCACTGGTCGTCTTGTCGATCGTCAGGGAGTGGCCGGGTTGAGTCGACTACAGTGGCGCTTCGTCAGGTCGCCGCTTGCTGGCGTCATGGGTGACGATGGTTGCACTGTGGCCACGCCAGCCCGGGTCAACGGGGCACTGTTGCCACGCCCCGGCTGACCAGAGGCATGGGCGGGGCACTATTGTCTTCGTCATCGGTAGGTGGAGACTCGTCCCATCGTACGGCCGGGATGGGACGGGAGCTGACCCATGGCCGGGTTGGAGAACACGCCAAGAGGGTGGAGCTGGCTTGTTGGGGAAGTCTTGGTGCACCGGGCTCGGCCGTCTTGAGCTGGTTGTTGGGGCCGGGCTGAGGAGTCCGGCCGGGTCGAGTGGCTTGGCCGGGTCGAGCGACCCGGCCAAGCGCGAGCCGGCTTGAGGGGCGATGCTCGCCCCGTTGTTTTTGAAAAAGGATCTGGGTTCCGTTGCCTGCACGGGGTTCATCCCCCCGATAGTAGTCCCCGAAGCTGTGAAGGTCCGTCGTCTTCAGATGGGAGGGCCTTCGCAGTTTCCCCCTTTGAAGGAGGCAAATTTTGTGACCGCCGGGTCCGGCAACACCCACTGTGTGCCGGCTTCTGGAAGCCGGATTGCGGCATCCCGCCAGCGGCGGGAAACCGAGGAGTCCACTGAATCTTTGAGGCAATCTTTTGGGCTTCGCGCGAGCACCACGTGGCGCATGGAAGCCGGAAGGGCCTGACAAGCCACACACGCGATAGGACAGGGCGACGCGCTGGGACCCGCGGCCACGCGCCCTCGGCCCACGCGCGCGGTGTTATTGCGGCGTCCGCAAGTCAGTTGCCATTCTCGAGGCAGTTATTGCGCACGTACGCGCGCAGTTATTGCGGGGAAGTGGGAGAGGCGGGCGCAAACGATCCCACTCCTCCACGTTTCAAACCGTGGCTTATAAATTGGCGCGAGGAGGGGGCGGCGGAAATCATTCTCGCTCGCGCCCCTGCCTTCGTCTTCCTTCCTCTGCTTCTGGCGACCGCCGTGCACCGCGACGCCCATTGCTTTGAGTAGAGCTTCGTAGCCACTTTCTTCTCTCGTATCTTTGTCGATGGCGCTGCCGTCGGGCTTGTGGATGGGCTCGACCGTCACCCTCGATGACATCGCCTATCTTCGCACCACCAGGCGCCTGCCGGGGGAGACGGAGGTCGCCGTGCGCCTGCTGCGGGGAGAGCGGGAGCCGCGGCCCGAGGGCACGGAGCGCGTGGTCTTCTTCCCGCATTTCAAGCGCGGGTTCGGGCTTCCCGCGAGCGGCTTCTTCCGTGACTTCCTGGAGTTCTTCGGGCTCCAGCCCATCATCTTGGCGCCGGCTCCATCGTGCAGCTGCCGGGCTTCGTCACCCTCTGCGAGGGGTACCTAGGGGTCGAGCCTTCGATCGACCTCTGGGTACGCTTCTTCTCCTTGAAGCAGCATGGGCCGAGGGCCAGAGAGATGTCCGAGTTTGGGGCCGCCGTCATCTCCAAGCGGTCGGGAGCTGATTGCCCGAAGATGCCGCTGGACGATTCTGCCAAGAAGTGGCAGAATTCTTTCTTCTACGTCCGCAACCTCGGCACGGACCGCATCAACTTGCCGCCCTTCGTCAACTCGCCGCCGAGGGGGAAACAGAATTGGGGGTATTACCCCAAGCACCCATCGCAGGAGGTGCTCAACCTGTGCGAGCGGGTGTCGGAGATGAAGGAGCGGGAGGGGCTCACCGGCACCGACCTCATCACCGCCTTCATCGTCCGCCGGGTGCTGCCGCTGCAGCAGCGCAACCACCTCATCGGCCAGATGACCGGCCTTCAGGACCCCAACCGCATGGCGAACTTGCGGCTCGGGGTGGACCAGGTCGCGCGCCGGGTTAACGACATCTCCAAGGCCAACCTACGGGATGACTGGCAGTTCGGGAAACCCCCGTACAACCGCGTGAACCGGCACCGATGGTGAGTCCTTGGTCTCCATATTTCGCTGCTGCTCATCTTCTTTTTCGCCCTGACGTGACGCGGGTGGTGCTCCTGAACGCCATCTGGCATCCTTACGACCGGGCGTAGACGCAGGTGGTGCGCGTCGCCTCGGAGGAGTCCGAGGCCCACGGCGGAGAGGAGGAGGCGACTGCTGACGCTGGCGCAGGGGGGCGAGCCGGTAAGTCTTGTGTTTACTTCTTGAGTCGCCGGTTGATACGTCTCCAACGTATCTATAATTTTTGCTTGCTCCATGCTATTATATATTTTATTTTGGATGTTTAATCGGCTTATTTACACACTTTATATTATTTTTGGGACTAACCTATTAACCCAAGGCCCAGTGCAAATTGCTGTTTTTTTGCCTATTTCAGTGTTTCGCATAAAAGGAATATCAAACGGAGTCCAAACGGAATGAAACCTTCGGGAGCGTGATTTTTGGAACAAACGTGATCCAGAGGACTTGGAGTGGACGTCAAGCAATCAACGAGGAGGCCACGAGGCAGAGGGCGCGCCTACCCCCTGGGCGCGCCCTCCACCCTCGTGGGCCCCTCGTGGCTCCACCGACCTACTTCTTCCTCCTATATATACCTACGTACCCCGAAACCATCGAGGAGCACCACGAAAACCTAATTCCACCGCCGCAACCTTCTGTACCCGTGAGATCCCATATTTGGGCCTTTTCCGGCACTCTGCCGGAGGGGGCATCGATGACGAGGGCTTCTACATCAACACCATAGCCCTCCGATGATGTGTGAGTAGTTTACCACAGACCTTCGGGCCCATAGTTATTAGCTAGATGGCTTCTTCTCTCTCTTTGGATCTCAATACAAAGTTCTCCTCGATCTTCTTGGAGATCTATTTGATGTAACTCTTTTTGCGGTGTGTTTGTCGAGATCCGATGAATTGTGGGTTTATGATCAAGATTATCTATGAACAATATTTGAATCTTCTCTGAATTCTTTTATGTATGATTGGTTATCTTTGCAAGTCTCTTCTAATAATCAGTTTGGTTTGGCCTACTAGATTGATCTTTCTTGCAATGGGAGAAGTGCTTAGCTTTGGGTTCAATCATGCGATGCTCGATCCCAGTGACAGTAGGGGAAACGACACGTATTATATTGTTGCCATCGAGGATAAAAAGATGGGGTTTATATCATATTGCTTGAGTTTATCCCTCTACATCATGTCATCTTACCTAATGGGTTACTCTGTTCTTATGAACTTAATACTCTAGATGCATGCTGGATAACGGTCGATGTGTGGAGTAATAGTAGTAGATGCAGGCAGGAGTCGGTCTACTTGTCGCGGACGTGATGCCTATATACATGATCATGCCTAGATATTCTCATAATTATGCACTTTTCTATCAATTGCTCGACAGTAATTTGTTCACCCACCGTAATACTTATGCTATTTTGAGAGAAGCCACTAGTGAAACCTATGGCCCCCGGGTCTATTCTCCATCATATTAATCTTCCTCAACAAGCTATTTCTGTTGCCGTTTATTTTGCTTTCTTTACTTTTAATCTTTATCATAAAAATACCAAAAATATTATCTTATCATCTCTATCATATCTCACTTTTGCAAGTGGCCATGAAGGGATTGACAACCACTTTATCGCGTTGGTCGCAAGGTTCTTATTTGTTTGTGTAGGTACGACGGACTTGCGTGTGGCCTCCTACTGGATTGATACCTTGGTTCTCAAAAACTGAGGAAAATACTTACGCTACTTTGCTGCATCACCCTTTCCTCTTCAAGGGAAAACCCAGTGCTCAAGAGGTAGGAAGAAGGATTTCTGGCGCCGTTGCCGGGGAGTCTATGCACAAGTCAAGATATACCAAGTACCCATCACAAACTCTTATCCCTCGCATTACATTATTTGCCATTTGCCTCTCGTTTTCCTCTCCCCCACTTCACCCTTGCTGTTTTATTCGCCCTCTTTTTCCGTTCGCCTCTTTTTCGCTTGCTTCTTGTTTGCTTGTGTGTTGGATCGCTTGCTTGACATGATGGCTCAAGATAATACTAAATTGTGTGACTTTGCCAATACCAACAACAATGATTTTCTTAGCACTCCGATTGCTCCTCTTACCGATGCTGAATCTTGTGAGATTAATGCTGCTTTGCTGAATCTTGTCATGAAAGATCAATTCGCCGGCCTTCCTAGTGAAGATGCCGCTACCCATCTAAATAGCTTTATTGATTTGTGTGATATGCAAAAGAAGAAAGATGTGGATAATGATATTGTTAAATTGAAGATATTTCCTTTTTCGCTTAGAGATCGTGCTAAAACTTGGTTTTCATCTTTGCCTAAAAATAGTATTGATTCTTGGAATAAATGGAAAGATGCTTTTATCTCTAAGTATTTTCCTCCCGCTAAGATCATCTCTCTTAGAAACGATATTATGAACTTTAAGAAACTTAATCATGAACATGTTGCACAAGCTTGGGAGAGAATGGAATTGATGATACGTAATTGCCCTACACATGGTTTGAATTTATGGATGATTATACAAAAAAATTATGCCGGATTGAATTTTGCTTCTAGAAACCTTTTAGATTCGGCCGCGGGAGGCACTTTTATGTAAATCACCTTAGGAGAAGCTACTAAACTCCTAGATAATATTATGGTTAATTATTCTCAATGGCACACTGAAAGATCTACTAGTAAAAAGGTGCATGCAATTGAAGAAATTAATGTTTTGAGTGGAAAGGTGGATGAACTTATGAAATTGTTTGCTAATAAGAGTGTTTCTTCTGATCCCAATGATATGCCTTTGTCTACTTTGATTGAGAACAATAATGAATCTATGGATGTGAATTTTTTTGGTAGGAACAATTTTGGAAACAACGCTTATAGAGGAAACTTTAATCCTAGGCCATATCCTAGTAATCCCTCTAATAATTATGGTAATTCCTACAACAACTCTTACGGAAATTTTAATAAGATGCCCTCTTATTTTGAGACTAGTGTTAAAGAATTTATGATTTCTCAAAAGAATTTCAATGCTTTGCTTGAAGAAAAATTGCCTAAGATTGATGAATTGGCTAGGAACGTGGATAGAATTTCTCTTGATGTTGATTCTTGAAACTTAGATCTATTCCACCTAAGCATGATATCAATGAGTCTCTCAAAGCCATGAGAATTTCCATTTAAGAGTGCAAAGAAAGAACCGCTAGGATGCGTGCTAAGAAAGATTGCTTTGTAAAAGCGTGTTCTTCTAGTTTTCATGATAATAAGGATGAAGATCTAAAAGTAATTGATGTGTCCCCTATTAAATCTCTGTTTTTCAATATGAATCTTGATAATTATGGGACTGGAGATGAGTCAACTTTAGTTAAAAGGCGTCCCAATGATTCAGAGTTTTTAGATCTTGATGCAAAATTTGGTAAAAGTGGGATGGAAGAGGTCAAAACTTTAGATAGCAATGAACCCACTATCTTGGATTTCAAGGAATTTAATTATGATAATTGTTCTTTAATAGATTGTATTTCCTTGTTGCAATCCGTGCTAAATTTTCTGCATGCTTATAGTCAAAATAAGGCTTTTACTAAACATATCGTTGATGCTTTAATGCAATCTTATGAAGAAAAGCTTGAATTGGAAGTTTCTATCCTTAGAAAACTTTATGATGAGTGGGAACCTACTATTAAAATTAAAATTAAGGATCATGAATGCTATGCTTTGTGTGATTTGGGTGCTAGTGTTTCCACAATTCCAAAAACTTTGTGTGATTTGCTAGGTTCCTGTGAATTTGATGATTGTTCTTTAAACTTGCACCTTGCGGATTCCACCGTTAAGAAACCTATGGAAGAATTAATGATGTTCTTATTGTTGCAAATAGGAATTATGTGCCCGTAGATTTCATTGTACTTGATATAGATTGCAATCTTCATGTCCTATTATTCTTGGTAGACCTTTTCTTAGAACGATTGGTGCAATTATTGATATGAAGGAAGGAAATATTAGATTCCAATTTCCGTTAAGGAAAGGCATGGAACACTTTACTAGAAAGAAAATAAAATTACATTATGAATCTATTATGAGAGTCACTTATGGATTGCATCCCAAAGATGGCAACACCTAGATCTATCCTTGCCTTTATGCCTAGCTAGGGGCGTTAAACGATAGCGCTTGTTGGGAGGCAACCCAATTTTATTTTAGTTTTTTGCTTTTTGGTTCTGTTTAGGAATAAATAATACATCTAGCTTCTGCTTAGATGTGGTTTTGTGTTTTAATTAGTGTTTGTGCAAAGTAGAACATTTGGGAAGACTTGGGGAAAGTCTTTGCGATATTGCTGTAAAAAACAGAAACTTTAGCGCTCACGAGATTAGCTACAACCTTTTACTGGAGAGTGATATTTAGTTGATTCTTTTTGCAGATGATTAATAGATAAATTGCTTACGTCCAGAAATTTATTTTAGAATTTTTGGAGTTCCAGAAGTTTGCGTTAGTTACAGATTACTACAGACTGTTCTGTTTTTGACAGATTCTGTTTTTCATGTGTTGTTTGCTTATTTTGATGAATCTATGGCTAGTAATGGAGTTTATGAACCATAGAAAAGTTGGAATACATTAGGTTTAACACCAATATAAATAAAGAATGAGTTCATTACAGTACCTTGAAGTGGTGTTTTGTTTTCTTTCGCTAGCGCAGCTCACGAGATTTCCTGTTAAGTTTTGTGTTGTGAAGTTTTCAAGTTTTGGGTAAAGATTTGATGGATTATGGAACAAGGAGTGGCAAGAGCCTAAGCTTGGGGATGCCCAAGGCACCCCAAGGTAAAAATCTAAGGACAACCCAAAAAGCCTATGCTTGGGGATGCCCCGGAAGGCATCCCCTCTTTTGTCTTCGTCCATCGGTAACTTTACTTGGAGCTATATTTTTATTCACCACATGATATGTGTTTTGCTTGGAGCGTCTTGTATGATTTGAGTCTTTGCTTTTTAGTTCACCATAATCATCCTTGCTGTACACACCTTTTGAGAGAGACACACATTATTCGGAATTTATTAGAATACTCTATGTGCTTCACTTATATCTTTTGAGCTAAACAATTTTGCTCTAACGCTTCACTTATATCTTTTAGAGAACGGTGGTGGTTATATTTTATAGAAATTATTAATCTCTCATGCTTCACTTATAGTATTTTGAGAGTCCTTTAGAACAGCATGGCAAGTTGCTTTGGTTATAAAATTAGTCCTAATATGATAGGCACCCAAGATAAAAACTTCTAAGTGCATTGAATACTAAGAGAAGTTTGATACTTGATAGTTGTTTTGAAACATAAAGGTGGTAATATTAAAGTTGTGCTAGTTGAGTAGTTGTGAATGTCGGATGTGGGGTTCCGGCAAACCCTTAAGGTTCGAACACTGGGGTGAGCGCGAAGTCTTTCCCCTCTACCGATCTACGCCCTAGCTCGCTAAGATCTCGCGGACGAACTCAACGAACTCGCAACATAGAAAGACACGAGGTTTATACTGGTTCGGGCCACCGTTGTGGTGTAATACCCTACTCCAGTGTGGTGGTGGTGGATTGCCTCTTAGGCTGATGAAGAACAGTACAAGGGAAGAACAACCTCCTGAGGTCGAGGTGTTCTTGTGGCTAGGGTAGGCTCTCGATCGGGTTGGATCAAGCTAAGATGAGATGCCCCTACTATGGTGGCTAGCTCTACTTATATAGGCCCTGGTCATCTTCCCAAATATCGAGCGGGAAGGGAGCCAACAACGGCAGGCAAATTTGAAGGGGGACAGCTAGTACAAGCTATCCTGATAAAAGTGGTCTTCGCCTGCGAAAAGCTCTGGTGGTGACGCCGACTTGGGCTCCACGATGACCTCCGTCTTGCCGTCCTCCTGGTCTTGGTCTCGTTGCACCAATATAGCAACCTTTGCATGATGCCTCGGTACTCTTCGCCTGCGCTGGCCTCCTTAGCACCAAAGAGGAAATAAGGACGCTGCGCGCGCTGGCGCCCGCATGGTGCCCGCCTGGTGTCGTTCGTCATGGCGCACGTCACGAGAGCCTCGTGAGGTTTGCCCCGCCTTGATATCTCCGCTCCTCGTGAGCCTGCCTGGCCAGGCCACTCCAGAGGAGGTTTTGCGTCGTCCGCCTCGCGAGGCTTGGACCCTCGTGAGGGTCATGGATGCCTTGTTGACGAAGATGGGCCATACGGCCTGCTAGCTTAGCCACGCTGTGGGCCGCAGGCAGGCAAGTCTGGGGACCCACGTTCCCAGAACGCCGACAGTAGCCCCCGGGCCCAAGGTGTGCTCGGGCTTGGCTTCGCGGCGAAGCCAAGGGTCAAGTTCGGAGCACCGCGGGCCCCAAAAGCCTGCGGCCTCGGTTGACCCGTGGCAGTTGATTGGACGTGGGTGCCTCCGCTTCCCCACGCTACCTCGGCATCTGCACGACTTGACAAGTCTCTGCGACATGCAAGGAAAACCATGATTACCTGCGATCGTGGGAGACGCTGGTTGGCCTTCTTCCGCTATATATGGGGAGGGGGGCGGAGCCCCCGTCGCCCATCTCTTCCTCGCTTGCTTGCTTCTTCCTCCTTGCTCCATTGCTTGCGGTGCCACTGATGGCGCCGCGAAGGAAGTTCTCTGCCGTCAAGAAGGGAAAGGCTCCTCGCGAGGGACCTGGCTCCCCGGCGCCCAAGCGCGGTCGCGGCCGCCCACACAAGCACGCCACGACCCCTGCCGTGGCCCACCGTCGAGGCGGCACCGCGGCACGCGGAGGGGGTCGTCCCAACCATGGCGGTCCCGCTGACGAGGGGAGGCGTGCAATGGTGGCGCGGCCTGCCCGTCCACGCTTCCATTCAGCGGAAGTGTCGCCGGAGTTCGTCGTCTGGTCGGAGAACCCGGCCGGCAACTGGCTCCAGCTTCCGCGCTTCTTCGTCGACGAACTGCCGTCCCCTGGTCCAGGCGGGCTCTGGCTGCAGGTGGATGGTTGCTGCAGCAAGGCCTCTTGGGTCGCGGTCGAGACTTCCACCGCGGGCGGCTGGCAGACGTTCGCCCGCGCGCGCGGCGTGAGCAGGCGGTGCACGCTCCACTTCAAGTATGACGGTGGATCGACCCTCTATGTGAGGGTCTTTGGGGAAGATGGTCGCCGCGCCGGGTGCTGCCCCAAGACGAACGATGGTGAGGAGGTGCTCGGCCTTGGTGACGGTCGCGACGAAGATGAAGGCGAGCCTGCCCTCGGCGACGATCGTGTCTCTTCCAGCTTCGGCGGCTCTTCCTCCAGCGACAGCTCCAGCAGTGGTGGCTACGACCAGCCGCCGCGCCACCGCGCCCGCTTCGAAGGAGGCAACGGGTCATCTCGTCACCGCGCCTCCGTGAAGCGCGAAGAAGGGTCTGGCTAGGCTTGGGGCATCGCTGAGGGCCTGCCTCCGCGGACTGCTACAACGCCGCTTCGTTTTAGTTCTTTTTCCTGCATCAAAAATGAAACCAGCATGGGCCCAGAGGGGCGTGTATCGAACTGTGGTTCTTTGGTCATTGCACTGTGCGTGTTATTCCCATGCCGTGTTGTTATTTTGCGCAAAGAGAACTTAACCTGGTGCTTTCAGGACGCCCTCTTCCTCACGAGGTGTTTGTTTCCTCGCGTCCATCTTCACCTGTTGGTCTGTGTTTGCTGCAAAAATTCATTAGGGGGTGCGCTAGAGGATTTGCCGTCCACCCAAGCCTCGACTTGGCGCTTTGTATCACGGTACCCAAGGGGCACGGATTAGGAGAGATGCGCCAGCTTTCAGGCTCGAACAAGGGTGGCTCGCGAGAAGGCAGAGAGAAGAAAAATGCTTGCGAGGGCACCTGCCTAGCCCCCTCGCGAGGTATGCGAGAGAGAGAACATGAGCAAACCAGAGCCGAAAAATGCGGTAAGAGGCTAGGGAATCAAATCAGCAATGAACACCAAGAGCAACTTCGATTAAGGAAAAGCGAGCCAACTACGGAAAGCAAATGAAAAGCCGTGTCCGGCACCTAATCTAGTCTTCAAGTCTTCTCACCAGCGCGGAGCTAAGTGCTGCCACTAGGCGTGGGCGGGAGCCCCAGGGCCTGAGGTCAGCGCTCCTGAGACTCCGGGGCGTGTACAGCCCCAACTCATTATTACGTGAGAGTGTCACGGGCGGCGATTCTTCACAGGCACCGGGCCTTCTTCACAAGCTCTGGGCCTTTCTTCACAGGCTCTGGGCCTTGCTTCATGGGTAGAACTTCTGGAGGTGCTGGATGTTCTAGGCGTTTTGGATAGGTGTCCCTTCTTGCGTCTCCAGGCACACGGCGCCAGGCCTGGAGATGTGGACGACCCTGAACGGGCCCTCCCACATGGGTGAAAGCTTATGCAACCCTTCCCTGGAGATGACCCGCCTCAGGACCAGGTCACCCGTCTCGAGCGTCCTGGAGCAAACGTTGCGGCAGTGGTATCGCCGTAGCGCTTCCTGGTACCTTGCCGCCCTTAATGCAGCTTCACGACAACGTTCCTCCCCCAGCACGAGATCCATCCCCCGCATGGCGTCCTGCTGCGTTTCGTCGAACGCCAGGACCCGTGCGGAGCGATGCTTGACCTCGTGAGGAAGGACTGCTTCGGCTCCGTAGACGAGGAAGAATGGAGTCTCGCCCGTTGGCTTGGTAGTGGTGGTGCGGATAGACCACAACACGGACTGGAGCTCGTCGTGCCAGCCCCTGCCGCATGCCTCCAGCTTCTTCTTGAAGGTCCTGGTCTTGAGGTCCCTCAGGACCTTTGCGTTGGCGCGCTCAGCCTGACCATTGCTCCTGGGGTGGGCCACCGAAGCATAGCAGATCTGCGTTCCAAGGTTAGCACAATAGGTTTTGAAGAGGATACTAGTAAACTGCGAGCCATTATCTGTGATGATGCGGTTGGGGACCCCGAAGCGGCTCACGAGGCCCTTGATGAACTTGACGGCAGAGCCGGCCGGGATGGTACGGACGGCTTCCACTTCCGCCCACTTGGTGAACTTGTCGATGGCGATGTAGAGATAGCGGTAGCCCCCTGGAGCCTGAGGGAACGGGCCTAAGATGTCCAGCCCCCAGACCGCAAACGGCCATGTGAGAGGGATGGTTTGGAGGCCCTGAGCAGGCTGATGGATTTGCTTGGCGTGGAATTGGCAAGCTTCGTAGGACCTCACCAGCTCGGCTGTGTCGTTGAGTGGTGTGGGCCAGTAGAATCCATTGCGGAACACCTTGCCGACGAGGGTCCGTGATGACGAGTGGTGCCTGCAGTCCCCACCGTGTATGTCAATCAGCAGCTCCCTTCCTTGATCGCTGGAGATGCAGCGCAGCGTGACATCATTCGGCCGCTTCCTGTATAACTCGCCGTCTTGGATGCAGTATGCCGTGGCTTGTCGGGCCACGCGCTCCGCGTCCTCTTGCTTCTCCGGTAGCGCCCCGTGTGTCAGGTACTCCTTGAATTCCTTGGTCCAGCATTCCTCCTGGGGCTCGAGCGCCAAGAGCAGCCGAGCTCCTGAGGTCGGGCCACAGGCTGGGGCTCCCGTGACCGGAGGCTGTGGGAGCTCCTCCCGAGGCTGAGTAGTGCTTGAAAGAGGTGGCGTAGCTGATGGCTTGAAGAGCCGCTCCTCAAAGACACCAGGCTCTTGTGGTTGCCACTTGGATGCTCTCCTGGAGATGTCGTCGGCTTCTTTGTTGGTGCCCCGGTGCACGTGCTGTAGCTCGAGACCTGAGAACTGCTTTTCCATCTTGCGTACCTCCGCGAGGTAGGCCTCCATGTGCTCTTCCTTCGGATCGTACACCTTGTTGGAGAAGTTGATGAGGAGTTGCGAGTCGCCTCTGACGGTAAGGCGCTTCACCCCCTAGAGCTGCCGCAGCCTTCAGGCCAGCTATGAGGCCTTCGTATTCTGCGATATTGTTGGAGACCTTCTCGCCGTGCTGAAAGCAGAGTTGCACGGCGTAGTAGAGCTTGTCCTGGGTGGGCGAGATGAGCACTGCTCCAGCTCCTGCGCCCTGGTGCGCGAAAGCACCATCGAAATACATGACCCAGCCGTCCGGAGCCTCGCTCCCTGGGGAGGTGGACCGGTCATCCCCTTCCTTAAGTGTCGGGGCATCCGTCCATTCTGCCACAAAGTCAGCGAGCGCAGCCCCCTTGATGACTCTGGTAGTGCTGAACTCCAACTGGAATGCTTGCAGCTCGATGTTCCACTCAGCGACCCTTCCAGCAGAATTAGGGCTCCTGAGTACCCTCTCCAATGGGTAGGCTGAGACGACCTTGATCGGGTGCCCCTGGAAGTAGTGTCGCAGCTTGCGCGAGGCCACCAAGAGTGAGAGCAGGAGCTTCTGAGGCATGGGGTAGCGTGCCCTCGCGTCCCGCAGCACGGTGCTGATGAAGTACACCGGGTGTTCGACGAGGGCTGGCGCACTGCCGGGGCTTGGGTCCTGCGGAGATTGGGGCATCTCCAGAGATGCAGGGGTTCCTGAGACTTGACCGTTCTCAAGAGCTTCTGCGACATTGTCCTACCGAGCTTTGTCTTCCCCAGCTTATGCCTTTGCTGCGTCCTCCTGACCCTGCACCACTTCAGCTCCGGCTTGGCGCAGCGCGCCCTTGGCTTGGCGTTCCTCCCTGACCGCCACCAGCGCTGCGCTGACAGAGTACAGGGTGGCGGCAAGGTAGAGTACCAGAGGCTCGAGAGGCCGTGGTGCCACCATCACCGAGGGGCTGGTAAGGTATTTCTTGAGGTCTTGGAAGGCCTGATCGGCCTCCGGGGTCCACTCGAACGGGCCTTTCTTCTTCATGAGCTTGAAGAAGGGTAAGGCGCGCTCTCCCAGCTTGGAGATAAAACGCCCTAATGCGGTCACCCGCCCTGCTAGCTTTTGCATCTCTTTGAGGGTCTGTGGCAGTCTCATGTCCTCGATGGCCTTGATCTTCTCCGGGTTCGCCTCGATCCCTCTGTGGGACACGAGGAATCCCAGCAGCTTGCCGGAGGGGACACCGAACACGCACTTCTCCGGGTTAAGCCTCAAGTTCACCCGGCGCAGGCTCTCGAAGGTTTCCTCCAAATCTTGAATCAATGTCCTCGCCTCGCGAGACTTTACCACTATGTCGCCGACGTAGGCCTCTGTGTTCCTCCCGAGCTGTCGCCCCAGGGCGATGTGCATCAACCGCTGGAAGTTGGCGCCTGCGTTGCGCAGCCCGAAGGGCATGCCGGTGTAGAAGTACACCCCACATGGTGTTAGGAAAGCTGTCTTCTCCACATCTTCCACCTCCATCTTGATCTGATGATACCCTGAGAACGCGTCCAGGAAGCACAGCAAGTCGCACTCGGCGGTGGAGTCGACAATCTGGTCGATGCGCGGGAGCTGGAACAGATCTTGGGGGCAGGCTTTGTTAAGGTTGGTGAAGTTGACGCACATCTGCTCCTTCCCGCCTTTCTTTGGCACTACGACAGGGTTTGCCAGCCATTCGGGATATCGAACTTCCCGGATGGCGCATGCCGCCTCCAGCTTGCGTGTCTCTTGGACGATGAAGGCCTGCTTCTTAGTGGACTGCCGTTTGCTCGCTGTTTCATGGGGCGTATGTTGGGGCATACCCTTAGATGATGCTGGATCACCTCTCTCGGGACCCCTACCAGCTGATTGGGCTCCCACGCGAATATCGTCGCGCGCAAGAACCTCACCAAGGCTTCTTGTTGTCCCGGGTCAAGGCCGGCTCCTATGGTGAAGGTGGCCCCCGAAGACCCGTCCTCGTTGACTGGCACCTGCTTGGTTTCCGCCTTGTCTTGGGTGAACAGTCGCTTCTTCTTGGTAGGCGTGGCCTCCCTGGCCTCGTGGGTACCGGCGCCGGCCGGCTGTGCTGCTGCCGCGGTCTTGAAGGCAAGCCTGAGTGCCGTCACGGCCTCCTTAGTGTCCCCCTTGATGGTGAGGACGCCCTTGCTTCCTGGCATCTTCATGAGGTTGTAGGCCGGATGGGTCGCTGCCATGAACTGAGCGAGAGCTGGGTACCCGAGGATGGCATTGTATGGGAGACCGATGCGGGCGATGTCGAAGTCCACCAGCTCGGTGCGGTAGTTGTCGCGCGTGCCGAAGGTGACAGGGAGGCGGATCTGCCCCAGAGAGTGGGCAGCTCCACCACCCACTCCTGAAAAGGGCTTGCAGAGGTTGAGCCGCTCGAGCGGTACGTGAAGGAGGCTAAAGGCTTCTACGGAGAGCAAGTTGAGGCTGGCACCACCGTCGATGAGGGTCTTGGTGACGGCCACGTTGCAGATGGTGGGCGTGCAGAGCATAGGGAGCATGCCGGAGCCGGCGGTGGAGTCGGGGTGGTCTTCTGAGCCGAAGGTGAGGTCGGCCTCTGGTGCAGCCCAACCTGGCGGAGCCCCCGGGCGCTTGGAGGCGGCCCCGATCCGGCGGAGGAACGGTTTGACGTGGCGATCTGAAGGCGGTGCTTGAGAGCCGCCCAGCAGGGCCCCAACCGCATGGTGCGCTGGCACCGTGTAGCGAGCGATGAAGAGGTCACGGAGTTCCCCCCAGGAGGCCACCGTGGATCCCGGGAGGTTGAGCAGCCAGGCGCATGGCTCGCCGGCGAGGGCCATGGGGAACTAGTTGGCCATGATCTTGTCGTCGCCTCCGGCTTCGAGGACAGCCTCCTCGTACGCCAGCAGGAACGGCGTCGGGTCTGCCACGCCGTCGTAACGCGGCGGCATCTCTGGCTTGAACTTGGTCGGCCACCGCACTCGCCATAGGGCGGGGGCCAGGGCTCGGTACTCAGATGCCCCGCTGCCGACGTCGGCCGCAGGGGTGGATGGCGTGGCATCCGCCATGGGAGCGAAGTGCGGCGGCGCGGGGCGCAGGTTGGTGGAGAGGAGCTCCGGCGCACCCATACCTGGCGCGCCAAATGTCGGATGTGGGGTTCCGGCAAACCCTTAAGGTTCAAACACTGGGGTGCGCGCGAAGTCTTTTCCCTCTACCGATCTACGCCCTAGCTCCCTAAGATCTCGCGGACGAACTCGACGAACTCGCAACACAGAAAGACACGAGGTTTATACTGGTTCGGGCACCATTGTGGTGTAATACCCTACTCCAGTGTGGTGGTGGTGGATTGCCTCTTAGGCTGATGAAGAACAGTACAAGGGAAGAACAACCTCCTGAGGTCGAGGTGTTCTTGTGGCTAGGGTAGGCTCTCGATCGGGTTGGATCAAGCTAAGATGAGATGCCCCTACTATGGTGGCTAGCTCTACTTATAAAGGCCCTGGTCCTCTTCCCAAATATCGAGCGGGAAGGGAGCCAACAACGGCGGACAAATTTGAAGGGGGACAGCTAGTACAAGCTATCCTGACAAAAGTGGTCTTCGCTTGCGAAAAGCTCTGGTGGTGACGCCGTCTTGGGCTCCACGATGACCTCCGTCTTGCCGTCCTCCTGGTCTTGGTCTTGTTGCACCAATATAACAACCTTTGCCTGATGCCTCGGTACTCTTCGCCTGCGCTGGCCTCCTTAGCACCAAAGAGGAAATAAGGACGCTGCGCGCGCTGGCGCCCGCCTGGTGTCGTTCGTCATGGCGCACGTCACGAGAGCCTCGTGAGGTTTTCCCCGCCTTCATATCTCCGCTCCTCGTGAGCCTGCCTGGCCAGGCCACTCCAGAGGAGGTTTTGCGTCGTCCGCCTCGGGAGGCTTGGACCCTCGCGAGGGTCTTGGATGCCTTGTTGACAAAGATGGGCCGTACGGCCTGCTGGCTTAGCCACGCTGTGGGCCGCAGGCAGGCAAGTCTGGGGACCCCCGTTCCCAGAACGCCGACAGTGAATTTGAGAAATACTTGTATTGAAGTTTGCAAGTCTCGTAGCATGCACGTATGGTAAACGTTGTGTAACAAATTTGAAACATGAGGTGTTCTTTGATTGTGATCCTTATGAGTGGCGGCCGGGGACGAGCGATGGTCTTTTCCTACCAATCTATCCCCCTAGGAGCATGCGCGTAGTGCTTGGTTTTTGATGATTTGTAGATTTTTGCAATAAGTATGTGAGTTCTTTATGACTAATGTTGCTAGCCTCTTCGGTACCGTGCATTGCCATTTCTCACCTTCAGAGTTGGTGCAAACTTCGCCGGTGCATCCAAACCCCGTGATACGATACGCTCTATCACACATAAACCTCCTTATATCTTCCTCAAAACAGCCACCATACCTACCTATTATGGCATTTCCATAGCCATTCCGAGATATATTGCCATGCAACTTTCCACCGCTCCGTTTATTATGACACGCATCATCATTGTCATATTGCCTTGCATGATCATGTAGTTGACATCGTATTTGTGGCAAAGCCACCATGCATATTATTTTATACATGTCACTCTTGATTCATTGCCCTTCCCGGTACACTGCCGGAGGCATTCATATAGAGTCATATTTTGTTCTAAGTATCGAGTTGTAAATAAATAGAAGTGTGATGATCATCATTAATAGAGCATTGTCCCAAAAAAAGAGAAAGGCCAAATAAAAAAAGAGAAAGGCCCGAAAAAAAGAGAAGAGAAATAAAAAGGGACAATGCTACTATCCTTTTTCCACACTTGTGCTTCAAAGTAGCACCATGATCTTTATGATAGGGAGTCTCTTGTTTTGTCACTTTCATATACTAGTGGGAATTTTTCATTATAGAACTTGGCTTGTATATTCCAACGATGGGCTTCCTCAAACGCCCTAGGTCTTTGTGAGCAAGCAAGTTGGATGCACACCCACTTAGTTTCTTTTGTTGAGCTTTCATACATTTATAGCTCTAGTGCATCCGTTGCATGGCAATCCCTACTCCTTGCATTGACATCAATTGATGGGCATCTCCCTAGCCCGTTGATTAGCCGCGTCAATGTGAGACTTTCTCCTTTTTTGTCTTCTCCACACAACCCCCATCATCATCTTCTATTCCACCCATAGTGCTATATCCATGGGTCACGCTCATGTATTGCGTGAAAGTTGAAAAAAGTTTGAGATTACTAAAGTATGAAACAATTGCTTGGCTTGTCATCGCGGTTGTGCAAGATGAGAGCATCTTGTGTGACAAAAATGAAGCATGACCAAACTATATGATTTTGTAGGGATGAGCTTTCTTTGGCTATGTTATTTTGAGAAGACATAATTGCTTTGTTAGTATGTTTGAAGTATTATTATTTTTATGTCAATATTAAACTTTAATCTTGAATCTTTTGGATCTGAACATTCATGCCACAATAAAGATAAATACATTGAAGAATATGCTAAGTAGCATTCCACATAAAAAATTCTGTTTTTATCATTTACCTACACGAGGACGAGCAGGAATTAAGCTTGGGGATGCTTGATACGTCTCCAACGTATATATAATTTTTGATTGCTCCATGCTATTATATATTCTGTTTTGAATGTTTAATGGGCTTATTTATACACTTTTATATTATTTTTGGGACTAACCTATTAACCCAAGGCCCAGTGCAAATTGCTGTTTTTTTTTGCCTATTTCAGTGTTTCGCATAAAAGGAATATCAAACGGAGGCCAAACGGAATGAAACCTTCGGGAGCGTGATTTTTGGAACAAACATGATCCAGAGGACTTGGAGTGGACGTCAAGCAATCAACGAGGAGGCCACGAGGCAGGGGGCGCGCCTACCCCCCTGGGCGCGCCCTCCACCCTCGTGGGCCCCTCGTGGCTCCACCGACCTACTTCTTCCTCCTATATATACCTACGTACCCCGAAACCATCGAGGAGCACCATGAAAACCTAATTCCACCGCCGCAACCTTCTGTACCCGTGAGATCCCATCTTGGGGCCTTTTTCGGCACTCTGCCGGAGGGGGCATCGATCACGGAGGGCTTCAACATCAACACCATAGCCTCTTCTATGATGTGTGAGTAGTTTACCACAGACCTTCGGGTCCATAGTTATTAGCTAGATGGCTTCTTCTCTCTCTTTGGATCTCAATACAAAATTCTCCTCGATCTTCTTAGAGATCTATTTGATGTAACTCTTTTTGCGGTGTGTTTGTCGAGATCCGATGAATTGTGGGTTTATGATCAAGATTATCTATGAACAATATTTGAATCTTCTCTGAATTCTTTTATGTATGATTGGTTATCTTTGCAAGTCTCTTCGAATTATCAGTTTGGTTTGGCCTACTAGATTGATCTTTCTTGCAATGGGAGAAGTGCTTAGCTTTGGGTTCAATCATGCGGTGCTCGATCCTAGTGACAGTAGGGGAAACGACACATAATGTATTGTTGCCATCGGGGATAAAAATATGGGGTTTAGATCATATTGCTTGAGTTTATCCCTCTACATCATGTCATCTTACCTAATGCGTTACTCTGTTCTTATGAACTTAATACTCTAGATGCATGCTGGATAGCGGTTGATGTGTGGAGTAATAGTAGTAGATGCAGGCAGGAGTCGGTCTACTTGTCGCGGACGTGATGCCTATATACATGATCATGCCTAGATATTCTCATAATTATGCACTTTTCTATCAATTGCTCGACAATAATTTGTTCACCCACCGTAATACTTATGCTATCTTGAGAGAAGCCACTAGTGAAACCTATGGCCCCCGGGTCTATTCTCCATCATATTAATCTTCCGTCAACAAGCTATTTCTGTCGCGTTTATTTTGCTTTCTTTACTTTTAATCTTTATCATAAAAATACCAAAAATATTATCTTATCATCTCTATCAGATCTCACTTTTGCAAGTGGCCATGAAGGGATTGACAACCACTTTATCGCGTTGGTTGCAAGGTTCTTATTTGTTTGTGTAGGTACGAGGGACTTGCGTGTGGCCTCCTACTGGATTGATACCTTGGTTCTCAAAAACTGAGGGAAATACTTACGCTACTTTGCTGCATGACCCTTTCCTCTTCAAGGGAAAACCAACGCAGTGCTCAAGAGGTAGCACCGGTCGCGGGACAGTCTTGAGAGGCTGACGCGAGTTGCTGTCGCAGCGGCGCCAGGTGGAGGAGGCGGCGGCGCGGTCGGAGCCGGGTCGTCTCGAGGGGCGTCGGCGGCGAGCTGTCCGCACGGGAAGGACAAAGTCGCGCCGCGGGCCCCGGCCGTGAAGCGTGTGGCGGACCCGACCGCGGGCGCGAAAGCGGCCGTCAAGAGGAGGCGCGGCGCTCCGCAGGAGAGGGCGGCGAGGCCCGTCATTCAGGTGTTGCCGGGGTGAGTTTCTTTTTTGCTTGAACCGAGTGGCCGAGCGGCTCTGCTTGGCTTATATATAGTTTGTCTTGGGTTTCAGGTCGCCGATCTCGTTGGCGCTGGCGGCGGCGGATGCTACGTCTGTCGAGGGCGCCGAGTTCCGGAGGAGCCGGTCCGGCCCCGTCGACCGGGACGAGCAGGAGGAGGAGCGGGCGGATCCGGACCTCGGTCTGGACCCGGGCGAAGGCCTGGCCTGGCGGGACCGGAACCGGGCTGAGGCGGAGCTGGAGCCGGCATCGACCTAGGCCTGTGTTAGCGCCGCGGCGACGTGGGCGCGAGCCGGCGTGGCTGGAGATGCCGGCGGGGACGGTGGCGGCGGCGACGGTCTTCATGCCGTCGTTGGAGGGGGAGCACGGCCAAGGTGGTCGTGCGGATGTGATGGACCTCGACCGGGAGGTCGTGGTCATCCGGGACGACACCCCGCCGCGGACCGACGTGGTCAAGCGGGCGGGGGCCGACGGAGGCGGCGGCGACGCTGTCTTGGAGGAGGCGCCGCGGATGGCACCGCAGGGAACACCCCAGGTGCAAACGAGCGAAGCATCGTTGATGGCGGGGTCGCTGCCGCTCCGGTCGCCGAACCGGTGATGGTGCCGGCGAGGGCGTCGGAGAGGGCGCCGGCCACAGGGGGCGAGACCAGCGGGGAGCACGCCCTGGTGCTCAGGTCGGGGGGTCATCGGGCCGCCGGGTCGTAGCCAACGCGGAGCGGGACCGGCGAGGTCTTCTTCGGGCCTCCGACCCAGGAGGAGGCGGCGATGGCCGCCATGACCCGGCGCCTACGAGGGCGGACGGACCGGATCCAGGCCTTCGCCCAGGCCAAGGTGGAGGCGACGCAGGAGCTGGAGCGCGTCGTGTTTGTAAGTTTTCCGTTGCATTCTGCTTTTCTTTTTTCATTGCTTCTTCTTTGTGGGGGCGCGCCAGCGCACCCACTGGGTGTAGCCCCCGAGATTCGGGCCAACTGCGTAGCAGTTGGGTCGAATCTTAACTTGCTGTCTTGTATTGATCGTTGCTTTCTGCAGCAACTGGACTCCTACTGGGTCGGCGTCTTCAACCGGCTCGTTGAGACGGATCGGCGTCTCAAGGAACAGCTCACCGCCAAGGAGGAGGAGCTCTGCGCCGGGCAGGTACTTTTTCTTGCATGCTCTTTTTTAGTGGGGGCGCGCTAGCGCACCCACTGGGTGTAGCCCCCGAGATTTGGGCCAACTGCGTAGTAGTTGGGTCGAATCTTAAAATAGTACTTTGTTTCTAAGTCTTTCTTCTGCAGCCGAGGTGCTGTCTTGGAGGACCCGGCTGATTCGGGCTGGCTTCCACTACGACCGGCTCATTGCCGACGCCGGCCGGCTTGGGGCCGAGGTGGAGAGGGCGAGGGCGGAGGCGATGGGAGACCAGCGGGCACTTGGCGAAGGCAGCCAGCTGCGGGAGCAGCTGGCGGGCGACAAGGGCCGCCTTGAGGCCGAGGTGGAGCGCCTCAAGGCGGAGGCCGCCAAGGTTGTGGAGGCGCAGCAGGCCCTTGCCGAGCCGGAGCAGCAACGCGGCAAGCTGGCCGACGACAAGGGGCAGCTCCAGGCCGAGGTGGAGCGCCTGAAGGCGTTGGTAGCCACGGCGGAGGAGACCCGACAGGGGGAGACCCGGCGCCGTGAGGAGGCCGTGAAGGCGGCCGAGGACAAGGACGCCGAGCTGAAGGCGGCCCTTGCCAAGGTCACCGATCTGGAGCAGACGCTCCAGGAGCGTGATCGCACCATCGCCCGTGAGCGGTGTGGTATGTTGCTCGAAGCGCAGCACATGGAAGAGTCCTTCTCCAGTAAGTGCTTTCCTTGGGTTTTGCCGGGCTGGGACCCCGGCTTTTTGTCCTTGGTGACTTTTCTTCTGACTTGCTTTTCTGCTTGACAGGGACCTTCCCGGAGATGCGCTAGCTGGCGGAGGAGGCGGTCGGCTTTCAGCGCGACCCGCAGGGGATCGTTGGCTCTGGGACTGATCCGCGGGTGGCCTGGACCTTCCCGGAGATTGTGACCGCCCCCGAGGCCCGTCTGCGAGTCTTGTGCGAGTAGATGGGGCGGCTTTCTAAGGCTGGCGCAGCGATGACGGCGGCCCTCTGGCTGGGTTCCGTCGTGCAAACAGCTTCACACGGCTGGCGCGATGGTTGGAGGCGGGGCTGGATCGGCCCCATGACTGGCGCATTTCCGCCGCCCGCGCCGACACCGAGATGGCGTTCCGTTTTGCGATGTCTTGGCATTCGGACTTGTCGCTGGACGTGTTGATGGGTCAGTGAGCTGGCTCGGAGAGCCAGTTGCAGGCGGAGGCCGGCCGGATCGCCGCTCGGGCCAGCTACATCGCCGGGTTCGCCTTCCACGACGAGTTCCAGCCGGAGCGGGCGGAAGATGGCGGAGTCATGCCTGCCGACGACTACGACCTACTTCTGGACGACCCGAAGGGCAGCTTCGAGGAGACGGACGTCTACCGCGACGCGGGCGCCGAGGAGGGAGACACCGGCACCTCGGCGAACCCGGAGGCCACCGAGGGAGATGCCTGAGGCTGCCTGTTTTTTAACTTAGTAAAAATTTATGTTAGGTAGCAGGTCCACCCACCCACTAGGGGTTTCCGGGTGTAATGAATTCTGGCCTTGGGCCTATTTAAATTTGAACTGGTGAAGTATAAACTTTGTGAATGTTTGCGCTCTTGCTTTTTGTCTTTCGAGCCGTTTTCTTGTGATTTTCCTCTCTCGGGCTCCCCCCCGCGAGTCTGATGGCCGAGGCTCCGGTCCGTGACAAGGAGTTAGGCCTTTGAGAGGAGCGTGCAATACTTGAGCTGGCGAAATTTTGAGCGCGAGCGAAACACCCACTGGGCCGGCTGGCAGCAATCCGGTCGAGACCGGTTGGTGAGCAGCCGGTCGTGCGACAGTGTTACAAGTGACGAGGCCGGGTCGATCAACCCGGCGGCATGTGTGATCTTCGTGGGTGCCTGTGCTTTTGCTTTCCGTCTGTTGAGCCGTTTTCTTGCGGTTTCCCCCCTTGGGCCTCCCCCTGCGAGTATGACGGCCGAGGCTCCGGTCCGTGACAAGGGGTTTGGCCTCGAGAGGAGTGCGCAGTACTTAGGCGTTCGAAACATTGAGCGCGAGCGAAACACCCACTGGGCCGGCTGGCGTCAATCCGGCGAAGCCGGTTTGGTGAGTAGTCGGTCGTGCGGCAGCTAAAGTGGTTTGGCCGGGTTGGGTAACCCGCCGGTCCTTGACTTAGTGTTTGTGGCGGGCTGGTGCTCTGGCCTTGCATGCTTGCCAGCCGATAGCCGAAGCTGGTTCTGTGGCTTAGGGCGAAGTGGAAGGCCGCGGCGATCCCAGTGCGTCAGGAACTGCTAAGGAAAGGCGGCGGGTAGTGGCCAAGCCGGCCAGCCCTTGAGCCCCTGGGTCGAGCGAGTCAGACCAGTGGCCGGGTTTGACGCAGAGATAGACAATGCGTAAATGCGGGAGACACAAAAAGCTTGGTCGAAAAGGGACAGCCCCCGAGCGTCGTTCGGGGACCCCATAGTTTTCATGCAATTACAAAAGGTAGCGATACATACGTGCACATGGCTAGCTGTAAAATGGGCGGAGGAGCTCTGCGTTCCACTGCCGGATTGTTTCTTCGCCGGCGGTGTCTCTCTTGTGCTTGTTTGACTTGCGGGCGTCGATGAGGTAGTAGGCGTTGCGATCGCACAGGGCCTTGCTGATGATGAAGGGGCCCTCCCATGGGGAGGACAGCTTGTGTTGGCCGGTCTGCTCTTGGACGAGTCGGAGGATGAGGTCTCCTTCCAGAAAAGTGAGGGGCTTGATCTTCTTGTTCTGGTAGTGCCTCAGGCCTATCTGGTAGATGGCTGAGCGGCTGAGCGCTAGGAGACGTGCTTCTTCGAGTAGGTCGACACCGTCTTCGCGGGCTTCTTTGGCCTCGGCTTCGGTGTACATCATGACGCGCGGCGAGTCGAACTCGACGTCGGTCGGGATGACGGCTTCTGCTCCGTAGACGAGGAAGAACGGGGTGAACTCGGTCGACCGGTTTGGTGTTGTTCGGAGTCTCCAGAGGACGGCCGGCAGCTCGTCAAGCCAGCTGCCGGGCGAACGGATGAGCGACTCGACGAGTCGCGGCTTGATGTCGGATAGGATGAGGCCGTTGGCCCGCTCGACCTGGCCGTTGGACTGCGGATGTGCAACGGAAGCCAGGTCGAGGCGGATGCCGGAGATGGAGCAGTACTGCCCGAGCGCGCCCTTGGCGAAGTTGGTGCCGTTGTCCGTGATGATGCTGTTCGGCATGCTGCAGCGCACCGCGATGTCCTTGACGAACCGGACGGCCGTTGGCCCGTCCAGCTTTTTGATTGGCCTTGCTTCGATCCATTTGGTAAACTTGTCCACCGCCACCAGCAGATGCATCATGCCGCCTCGAGCGGTCTTAAAGGGCCCCACCATGTCGAGTCCCCAGACCGCAAAGGGCCAGGCGATCGGGATGGTCCGGAGTGCCGACGCTGGCTGGTGGTTGCGCTTGCTGAAGCGCTGGCATCCCTCGCACTTGAGGACGAGCGATTCTGCGTCTTCGAGGGCCCTGGGCCAGTAGAAACCATGGCGGAAAGCCTTGGCCACCAGGGACCGCGAGGCGGCGTGGTGCCCGCACTCGTTCTGGTGTATGTTGAGGAGTATCTCAATGCCCTTGTCTTTCTCAACGCAGCGCTGGAATACGCCGGTGGAGCTACGCTTGACGAGCATGTTGTTGATAATGCTGTAAGCGGACGCTCGGCGCTGCACTTGCCGAGCTTCGGTCTCGTCCATGGGGAGGACGCCGTTCTCCAGGAACTCTGAGATGGGCAACGCCCATAATGGTGCCGTCACCACGGCGAAGACGGTCACCATGGCAGGTTCTGGGGCGGCAGCCCCCGAGCCAGGTTCAGCAGTCCCTGGGTCGGGTTCGGCAGTCCCCGGGCCGGGTTGAGGCGCGGCCGGGTCGGGTGCGACATGGATGGACTCGGAGTCCGGAGACGGCTTGACGGACGGCTTGTGCAGGTGCTCGAGGGAGACGCCGGACGGGATGGACTGCCGGGACGAGGCGATCTTGGCGAGCATGTCGGCCGCCTCATTTTACGCGTCCGGGACGTGGAGGAACTTGCAGCCTGCAAAGAATCCAGACAACTTCTGGACGAGGAAGCGGTAGCTCGCCATGTTGGAGTCGTGGGCGTCCCACTCACCGAAGCACTGCTGCACCACCAGGTCCGAGTTGCCATAACATAGGATGCGCCGGATGTCGAGTTCCTTGGCAAGCCGGAGCCGTGCACAAGGGCTTTGTACTCGGCGACGTTGTTGGAGGCGGCGAAGTGGATCTGCAGTGGGTACTTGAGCCGGTCGCCCTTCGGAGAGGACACCACAATTTCGGCCCCTAGGCCGAGTCGCATCTTCGAGCCGTCAAAGTGCATGCGCCAGTGCATCGAGTCCGGTTGCAGCAGCAGGTACTGGGTCTCGGTCCAGTCGACGAGGAAGTCGGCCAAAACTTGGGACTTGATCATAGTGCGAGGCTCGTAGAGGATGGTGTGGCCGGCTAGCTCGAGTGCCCACTTGGCGACCCGGCCGGAGGCATCCCGGCACCCGATGATTTCACCGAGGGGGGCCGTGCTGACCACGGTAACAACGTGCTCTTGGAAGTACTGCTTCAGTTTCTTGGCGGTGAAGTACACGTCATAACACATCTTCTGGTAGTGCGGGTAGTTCTGCTTTGAGGCGGAGAGCACCTCGCTCAGGTAGTAGACGGGACGTTGAACGGCTTGGACCTTGTCCTTCTATGGTCACTCGACCACCATCACTGTGCTGACCGACCGCGAGGTCGCGGTAATATAGAGCAACAGCGGCTCCTTCTCGGCCGGTGCGGCCAGGACTGGTGCGGTGGAGAGCATGCGCTTGAGATCCCGGAAGGCCTCGTCCGCCTGGTCGTTCCATTCGAACGGCGTCGTCTTCTTCATCAGCTGATATAGGGGCAAGGCCCTCTCATCCAGCCGGCTGAGAAATCGGCTGACCGAGGCCAAGCAGCCGGTGAACTTCTGGACATCGCGCAGCCGAGCCGGCTTGTGCATGCGCTCGATGGCCTTGATATTTTCCGGGTTTGCCTCAATGCCACACTCCGAGACGAGGAAGCCGAGTAGATTTCTGGCCGGGACGCCGAAAACACACTTTTTCGGGTTGCGCTTGACCTTGTACTCGCACAGGTTGGCGAGGTGCGTGAGGTGCTGCTTGGTCTTCACCATGATGTCTTCCACATAGACGTGGATGTTGCAGCCGAGTTGGGGCAGCAGGCATTTCTGCATGCAGCGCTGGAAGGTGGCGACGGCGTTCTTTAAGCCGAACGACATGCTGATGTAGCAATACACCCCAAAGGGCGTGATGAAGGATGTCTTCAGGGCATCGTCCGGGTCCAGCTTGATCTGATTATAGCCGGAGTAAGCATCCAGGAAGGACAGGAGCTCACACCCAGCAGTGGAGTCGATGACTTGGTCGATCCGTGGGAGGGCGAACGGGTCCTTGGGGCAGGCCTTGTTTAGGCTGGTGTAGTCGATACACATGCACAAGGTCTTGTTCTTCTTCAGGACGAGGACTGGGTTGGCCAGCCACTCGGGGTGAAACACTTCCATGATGAAGCCGGCCGCCAAAAGCTTGGCGACCTCTTCACCGATGGGCCTTCTCTTCTCTTCGGAAAAACATCGCAGGGGTTGACGGACGGGCTTGGCGTCCTTGCGGACGTGGAGTTTGTGCTCGGCGTACTTCCTCGGGATACCCGGCATGTCCTTTGGGGTCCATGCGAAAATATCCCGATTCTCACGGAGGAGTCGACGAGCTCGCCTTCCTATTTGCTGTCGAGGCGGGTGCCCACGACAACGTACTTGCTGCAGCTGGGGTCTTCCAGGTTCAGCTTCACTTTCTTGGTCTCCTTGGAGGGCTTGAACGAGGCCTCGTCGGCCGGCTCCTCGGCCGGGATCGGTGCGCCGACGCTTCTTGGACCAAGGCGACGATCCGGTCGAGTTGGCGCCGCTCCTCGGCTACGGCCAGTGACTCGGCTAGCTTGGCGCCGTCTCGGGTGCATTCCAGGGACTTGCGGTAGTCGCCGGTGACGGTGATGAGGCCCTTCGGACCCGGCAGCTTTATCTCCAGGTAGGCATAGTGGGGGACCGCCATGAACCGGGCGAGCGCGGGCCAGCCCAGCAGCGCGTGGTACGCGCTGGACAGGTCCACCACCTAGAACCAGATCGGCTCGCGTCGGAAGTGGTTGCTGTCGCCGAACAGGACATCGAGCCGGATCCGGCCGATCGAGGAGCAGGTGAGGCCGGGAACGATGCCATGGAAGATCGTCCGGGTTGGCTCCAGGTCTTTGGCCTCGAGGCCGAGCTTGGTCATGATGTCGCGGTAGAGGATGTTGATGCTGCTACCGCCGTTGATGAGAACCCGGGAGAACTTGCACATGCGCCGAGGCGTGATGATGGTGGGGTTGAGGACGAGGGCGTAACCACCCGGGTGCGGCATGACGGCCGGGTGGTCCTCCGGAGTCCAGGTGACCGGGCACTCCGACCAGTGCATGTATTCCGGCTTGGCGGAGGAGGCGCTCGCTGCGCTTGTCGTCGCTGAGGCTGGTGAAGACGACGAGGTCGCGTTCTGGGCCGGGTAGGCGTCATCGCGCTGCCAGCTGGTGGCGGTGGTGGAGGCGGAGGCGGCTGCCCCGCTCCAGGGGCCGGGGCTGGAGGAGGCGGGATGTCGCCCCTCAGGAGGCACTTGGTGATGGCGCACTACCGAAGCGTGTGCGTCGAAGGTATTGCGCCGCTGTGGTGCTTGCAGGGAGCGTCGAGCATCTCCTCAAAACTCATGGCGGGTTGCCACGTCGTCTTGCCGGTCTGCCGGCGCTTGGCGGCCGGGTCGGTCGCGGGCGCCTGCTCGGCGGCCGCGACGAGCCGGTTGTCGTAGCGATGGGCCGGCTGATCGGCCTTGCGCTTGTTGTTCTGCTGGTTGTGCTGCTGCCGGCTGCCTTCACCGGCCGGCTTCAGGGGAGGAACCGGCTTTGCTTTGCCGGCTTCGTCCAGCGTCACCTGGATCTTCATGGCGGAGTTGGCGTTGGCGTACTTGTCCGCCGTCACCATGTGTAACGCCCACGATGCGGCTATATCTCCCACGTGTCGAGGCACGACTTAGAGGCATAACCGCATAGTAGTTTTGTCGCAAGAAGGGTCATCTTCACACAATCCCATGTAATGAACAAGAATGGGATAAAGAGTTGGCTTACAATCGCCACTTCACACAATACATAAATATAATTCATACATCATCCAAAATACAAACGTATAGACCGACTACGGTCAAGATCCAAATGAAAATAAGACAACCCCAAATGCTAGATCCCCGATCGTCCCAACTGGGCTCCACTACTGATCATCAGGAAAAGACACATAGTAACGACCACGTTCCTCGTCGAACTCCCACTTGAGATCGACCCCATCATCTGCACTGGCATCGTCGGCACCTGCAACTGTTTTGGTAGAATCTGTGAGTCACAGGGACTCAGCAATCTCACACCCGCGAGATCAAGACTATTTAAGCTTATAGGAAAGGATGGTGTAATGAGGTGGATCTGCAGCGGCAAAAGCATATATGGTGGCTAACATATGCAAGAGAGAGCGAGAAGAGGAGCAACGGAACGGTCGTCTTCTAGCAATGACCAAGAAGTGATCCTGAACTCCTACTTATGTCATACATAACTCAGACCGTGTTCACTTCCCGGACTCCGCCGAGAAGAGACCGTCACGGCTACACACGCAGTTGATGTATTTTAGTTGGGTCAAGTGACAAGTTCTCTACAACCGGACATTAACAAATTCCTATCTGCCTCATAACCGCGGGCACGGCTTTCGAAAGATAATACCCTGCATGGGTGTCCCAACTTAGCCCATCATAAGCTCTCACGGTCAACGAAGGATAAACCTTCTCCCGAAAAGACCCGATCAGTCTCGGAATCCCGGTTTACAAGACATTTCGACAATGGTAAAACAAAACCAGCAAAGCCGCCCGAATGTGCCGACAAATCCCGATAGGAGCTGCACATATCTCGTTCTCAGGGCACACTGGATGAGCAGTCCGTACAACTAAAACCAATCCTCGAGTTTCCCCAAGGTGGCGCTGCAAAGGGCTCTAGTTTGGACCAGCACTCAGAGGAACACTGGCCCGGGGGTTTAAAATAAAGATGACCCTCGGGCTCTAGAAAACCCGGGGAAAAAAGGCTTAGGTGGCAAATGGTAAAACCAAGGTTGGGCTTTGCTGGAGGAGTTTTATTCAAGGCGAACTGTCAAGGGGGTCCCATAAATCACCCGACCGCGTAAGGAACGCAAACTCAAAGGACATAATCCCCGTATATCAGAAACTAGGGCGGCAAGAGTGGAACAAAACACCAGGCATAAGGCCGAGCCTTCCACCCTTTACCAAATATATATAGATGCATTTAATTAAATAAGAGATATTGTGATATCCCAACATATACATGTTCCGACATGGAACAACTTCAACTTCACCTGCAACTAGCAACGCTATAAGAGGGGCTGAGCAAAAGCGGTAACTTAGCCAAACAACGGTTTGCTAGGAAAGGATGGTTAGGGGCTGACATGGCAATATGGGAGACATGATATAGCAAGTGATAGGTAGTGCAGCATGGCAATAGAGCGAACAACTAGCAAAGCAAAGATAGAAGTGATTTCGAGGGGTGGTCATCTTGCCTGCAAGGTTCTCAGAGTTGTCGAAAGCTTGATCCTCGTAAGCGTACTCAACAGGTTCCTCGTTCACGAACTCGTCTCCCGGCTCTACCCAAGACAAGAACACAAGCAAACGGAACCACAATCAATCACGAGAAATGCACAAGCAACATGATGCAAAACATGTATGATATGCGAGATATGATATGCGATGCATATGCGTGCTCCGGAAGGAAAAAGATGAACAAGGCAGTAACTTGGCAAACCAAGCATGCCACTAGAAAGATGAGATGATTTCGGTCGAAATCGATATAAAGATCACCGGAAACGGATGCACGGTTTGCAAATGGCAAGCAAAACAAGAATGACACGAATCTACGATTAACAGCATGATAGCACTTAAAATGCAACAAGTAACAATGCTACAGCACTCCAACATAGCAACAAAGCATATGGCAGTAATCTACAGGAGATTCCTGACAAAAGATGAACACTGAGCTACGGCTAGATTACAACATATCAAGCTCAAACAAGCATGGCAAAAGTGCAAAAGATAACAGGTTCACAGACTTAGTGAAAAACTGGACATGGCAGAAAACTGCATCAGATAGCAATGTTCAGAGCATGAAATAAACATTCTACAGGAACTTAACATAGCGAAACAAGGCATGGCAGTGTTCTAGTAAATGTATATGACAAAAGTCCCTTACTGACCATAAGCCAAAAAGGACCAGAAGATACGATGGCAAGCATGTAAACATAGCAAGTTTCGTTATCAGGTTCCAGACTTGACAGAAAACAGAGCATGGCAGAAATAATAATATGAAGGCATGTTTGTGAGCTTGATGAACTCACCACAAAGCAATGCATGACAAAAAAAACATACCTACAGAAAGATGGCATATTTATGAAGCTAACCATGGCAAGAGCAAAAGTATAGCATGTATGGATCAACTACAATAAGCTTGGCAAAATTGCATATCATGTTAAGAATCTACCAGAAATATTTTATAGCAAAAGTAGAGGAAGATTGAGTCATGCTATGTTACTCCATAATTGCAAACAAGGGTAGGAATGGATCTATTACAACTATAGCTACAAAACATCCTTACTGAACATCTCCAAAATATGCATGGAACTCTCTGTAGCATCAAGTTTACATGGCAACAAAATAACAGCAGACAAAGACTTGGAGAAATCACTGTCCCTGAAATCAGAAACATTACGGAGCCTAGTTTGCATGCTTGTGCTAGTCACCACAGAGATCACAAAAATACATGGCATACACCCTCGGAAAGATGGCATGGCATACAACAAAACACATGTAGAGCTCATGCCCATAAGATGCACAGATTAAATGATACAAAAATGACAAATCTCCAAGTTCTGATAAGAACCAGCAGATAACAGCAACTAGCCCTCTTGCAACAGAGATTTGGGCATCAAGATGACCTCTAATGAACATCGTGCAATTGAACAAAATGTAGAGCATCACGAGGCGAACAATTTGACATATTACACGTGCAAAACGGAGCTACATGCAAGGAGTTATGCAACTATGAACGGGGGCACTTGCTGTCGAAAAATAAAGACTTAGGGAAAAAACTTGGGCACGGGAAAAGTCAACGTTCGCCTCATCCTCACCAGATCCGATCGAGGGCTTGGCCGAGCTGCTCCTCGAGCTCGCCGGAGCTCGGGCGAGGGAGGCGATGGAGGGCGGCCGGAGCGGGCACGGCGGCACGGGGCGGCGGTCTCTCCGGAGTTCGTCGCCGGCGGGAGGAGGCGACGCGGCGGCGGCGAAGAAAGGCGGCGAGGCG
>NC_057811.1:370638975-370648661 GCF_018294505.1 Triticum aestivum | reverse complement strand
GGTACGGGCGGCGGCGCGGCTGCCACGTGGCGGGCGCTGGTTCGCTGCGGCTTCGTCCGGCGGCGGCTGGACGCGTCCGCCCGCGGAAAGGAGATTTTTAGGGTTTCGGGGACTGCGAATGTTTTCGGAGGGGAGCAACTATTTATAGGTAGAGGGAGCTAGGAGGCTCCAAATGAGGTGCGGTTTTCGCCCACACGATCGTGATCGAACGACCTAGAGCATGGAAGAGAGTTTGGTGGGTTTTGGGCTGGTTTTTAGGGGGGGTTTTGCTGCACACATAAATGGACTTTGCGGATGCCCGGTTAACCGTTGGAGTACCAAACGACCTCCAAATGGAACGAAACTTGACCGGTGGTCTCCGGGTGGTATAATAAGGCCACTTGGCAAGCCTCGGTCCATTCCGAGAAAGTTTGACACCCGCTCACGAAAGAAAACAAGAGGGATGCGCCGGAGGAGATAGGAGCGCCGGATTGCAAAACGGACAACGGGGAAAATGTTCGGATGCAAGAGACGAACACGTAAGCAAATGCAATGCACATGATGACATGATATGAAAATGCATGACATGAAAAAAATGCAAAACGAAAAACAAAACCCGACCACGGATGGAATCTCATAACACAAAGCCAAAAAGGCAAGAGTCGGAGTTACAAATATGGCCAGTTACATGAGGGGTGTTACAACACTCCACCACTACGAGAGGATCTCGTCCCGAGATCTAGGACTGAAAGAACTCTGGATATTGGCAACGGAGATGGTCCTCGCGTTCCCAGGTGGCTTCCCGGTCGGAATGGTGCGACCACTTCACTTTCAGGAATTTGATGGACTTGTTGCGAGTCTTGCGCTCAGTTACTTCAAGAATAGCAACGGGGTGCTCATGATAAGACAAATCTTCTTGGAGGTCAATCTCTTCGAAGTTGATAGTGCGCTCAGGCGTCTTGAAGCACTTGCGGAGCTGTGACACGTGGAACACATCATGCACGTTCGCGAAGTTGGAAGGAAGTTCAAGTTGATAGGCGAGGTCGCCTCTTTTGCCAACGATCTTGAAAGGACCCACGTATCTAGGGGCAAGCTTCCCTTTGATCCCGAAGCGACGAGTGCCTTTCATTGGAGAGACGCGGAGGTAGACATGGTCTCCGATCTCGAAAGCCAAATCACGGTGCTTACTATCATAGTAACTCTTCTGGCGCGATTGCGCGGCTTTGAGATTATCACGGATGACTTTACACATTTCTTCAGCTTCAGTGATTAAGTCATTGCCAAGAAGTTGGCGTTCACCACTCTCTGACCAATTGAGAGGAGTACGACACTTCCTGCCATAGAGAATCTCAAATGGGGCCTTGCCCGAACTCGCTTGGAAGCTGTTGTTGTAGGAGAATTCAGCTTATGGAAGACAATCTTCCCATTTCATGCCAAAGGAAATGACACAAGCCCTGAGCATATCTTCAAGAATTTGATTGACTCGCTCGACTTGGCCACTAGTTTGAGGATGGAAAGCTGTGCTGAAGCGAATGTTTGTGCCCATGGCCTTCTGGAAGGAGTCCCAGAACTTAGAGGTGAAGATGCTTCCACGATCTGAAGAAATCAATTGTGGAATGCCGTGCAAGGAGACAATTCTGGAGGTGTATAGCTCTGCCAGCTGAGCTGCTGTGATGGATTCTTTGATTGGAAGGAAATGAGCCACTTTAGAGAGCTTGTCGATGACAACGAAGATAGCATCATTTCCGCGCTTGTACTTTGGAAATCCAGTCACGAAGTCCATTTCGATATGATCAAACTTCCATTCTGGGATAGCAAGAGGTTGAAGGAGACCAGCTGGTCGTTGGTGTTCTGCTTTCACTCTTCGACAGACATCACATTCATCCACGAATTGAGCGATCTCTCACTTCGTTTGAGTCCACCAATACGACTGCTTGAGGTCATGATACATCTTCGTACTTCTAGGATGAATGGACAGGAGAGAATTGTGCGCCTCGTTCATAATGACTTTCCTTAGATCACCTTTAGTAACCACAATCCGGTCCTCGAAGAACAAAGTGTCTCTGTCATCAATGCGATAGCACTTGTATTTGGAAAGACCCTTGTCGATACCACGTTTCACCTTCTTCACCATGGCATCAAGGAGTTGTGCCTCACGAATTTGATCTTCCAAAGTAGGAGAGACTATGAGGTTGGAAAGAAAGCCTTGAGGAACAACTTGGAGATTCAGCTTGTGGAAAGCTTCACAAAGCTCCGGTTGGAAAGGCTTGAGAATTAAGCTGTTGCAATAAGCCTTCCTGCTTAAAGCATCTGCAATGACATTGGCCTTGCCTGGAGTATATTCAATACTCGGATTGTACTCTTGAATCATTTCGACCCATCGAGTCTGCCTGAGGTTGAGGTTGGGTTGAGTGAAGATATACTTGAGACTCTTGTGATCGGTGAAAATGTCCACTTGTCTTCCCAACAAGAGATGTCTCCACGTTATTAATACATGGACAACTGCCGCCAACTCAAGATCGTGAGTGGGGTAGTTCTTCTCGTTGGGCTTCAACTGACGAGAGGTATAGGCCACAACTTTCTTCTCTTGCATTAACACAACACCGAGACCTTGGAGAGAAGCATCACAGGAAACTTCAAAAGGCTTGGATTCATCAGGAGGAGTTAAGACAGGAGCGGTGACGAGTTTCTCTTTGAGAGTGTTGAAAGCAACGTCACACTCAGGAGACCAGACATACTTCACATGCTTCTGGAGGAGGTTGGAAAGAGGCTTTGCAATCTTGGAGAAATTCTCAACGAATCTTCGGCAATAGCTTGCAAGACCAAGAAAACTACGAAGCTGCTTGACATTCTGAGGAGGTTCCCAATTCACAATTGCGGACACCTTCTCGGGGTTAACAGCGATGCCCTTGGCAGAGATGATGTGACCAAGGAAAAGAACTTCATCGAGCCAAAACTCACATTTAGAGAACTTCGCATAGAATTGATACTCTCTGAGCTTGTCGAGCACCAATCGCAAATGTTTGGCATGGTCCTTCTTATTCTTGGAGAACACCAAGATATCATCGAGATACACCAGAACGAATTCATTGGTATAGGGGTTGAAGATGAAATTCATCATCTGAGAGAACACTGGAGGAGCATTGACAAGGCCGAAACACACGACAGTATATTCATAAGAACCAAAGCTTGTTCTGAATGCTGTCTTGGGAATATCTTCTTCACGAATGCGAATCTGATGATAACCCATACGAAGGTCAAGCTTGGAGAATACTTTAGCACCTTTGAGTTGCTCAAATAGCTCATTGATGTTGGGAAGTGGATACTTGTTCTTGATTGTCTTCTTGTTCAATGGACGGTAGTCGACACAAAGTCGGTCCGTGCCATCCTTCTTCTTGACAAAAAGAACACCACAACCCCATGGAGAAGAACTCGGTCTGATCAAACCCAGACGCTCTTGTTCATCGCGCTGTTTCTTCAATTCCTTCAGCTCGTTGGGTCCAAGCTTGTATGGACGCTTGCAAACGGGTTCAGTGCCAGGCTCTAGTTCGATAACGAACTCAACTGGCCGATGAGGAGGCATACCCGGAAGCTCTTCTGGAAAGACATCTTGATACTCACAAACGACTGGAATTTGAGAGATGGCATTCAATTCGCCCTTCTCATTGAGAGAGAAAAACCGAATGGTTTCATCACGGGCGGCATAAATAATCACATCCTCAGAAGAGTGTGTCAATTGAATTTCCCTGGCAGCACAATCAAGTTGAGCTTTGTGCTTAGAAAGCCAGTCCATCCCGAGAATTAGATCAATATCCGAGTCACCAAGAACAACTGGAGAAGACAGAAATTTATAGTCGCCCATCTTGATGGAAATATCGGGAGCAACCAAACTAGAAGTCAAAAGCTTTCCCGGAGAAACAACTTGCATAACTTTGGATAAAATCTCTGTTTCAACATTGTGCTTCGATGCAAATGGGCATGACAAGAAAGAATGCGATGCACCAGTATCAAAAAGAACTTTTGCAGGAATATCATTAGCTGAGAGATTACCCATTATCACATCAGTAGATTCCTCCGCTTGAGCTGCATTCATCATGTTCACCTTTGCAGACTTTGGATTATGCTTGACCACTGCATTTCTGGAAGATCTGACAGGAGGAGGAGGAGGCAGACGCCTTTGGTTGAAGCACTTGTTAGCATAGTGACCTTTCTGCTGACATTTGTTGCAAGTCACCTATGAGAGTGGAGGGTGATAAGGAGCATTGGACTTTGCAGCTTGATTCTGAGACTTGTTCTGATAGCCAGAGTTGGAAGAGTTGGAAGAACCATGGCCACCTTTGTTCTTCTGCTGGTAAGGCTGACGAAACGGAGGAGGAGGAGGCAACCAGAACTTCTGTTGCTTAGCTGTCACAAGTGAGGAAGAAGAAGACTGAACTGCGTCTCTGACTCTCTTCTTAGAAGCCTCACACTTGAGCTGAGCAGCCTCTTGCTTCAGTGCCATATTGTAGAATTGATCAAACTGAGTAGGCTCAACAAGAACGAGAGCTAACTGCAGATCCTCTTTAAGGCCACCTCTGAAGTGATAGATCATGCACTTCTCATTAGGAACGTCTTGTTTAGCGAAGCGAGCAAGTTTCTGAAACTGGATGTTGTATTGATACACAGACATGTTGCCTTGCTTGAGATTGCGGAACTCCTCACGCTTGCTCTCAACAACACTTTGTGGAATGTGGTGCGCTTTGAAGTCCCAACAGAAGTCAGTCCAAGTGATCACACGACCTCCTCTGGAATCTTTGTATTGTTGATACCAATCAGCAGCTTGGTCCTTGAGCTGAAAAGAAGCGAACTTGACATAGTCCTCAGGCCTGACATTGCTACATTCAAAATGCTTGTTGATGTCCACGAGCCAATCATCGGCATCCGTGGCCTCGGCACAGTAGCTGAAAGACTTGGGCTGATTTGCGAGAAACTGGTTGAGAGTGGCAAAGTGAAGCTGATTGTTGCCTTGACCTTGATTGCCTTGATTGCCTTGCCCTTGGGTACGTTCTTGCAAGAGTTGCAGAATCATCTGAGCATTGGCGTTGGTGGCTGCCATGATAGCTTGCCATGCCTCCGGAGGCGGAGGTGGTGGCGGAGGGTTTGCTTGACTCCCTTCATTGCGATCCGGATTCTGACGCGTTGGCGGAGCCATCCCGAAGAGGGTGACATCCGTTAGCATCTTGATAGACAAATAGATAAGTAGAATCAACGGATAGAAATTGCAACATATAGACTTCAAAATAAACATTCGAACGAAGATGAACGAATGAATTCCGTAGTAAATCATCACACTTCCGTAAGTTGAGAAGCCACTTGAAAAAGATATGGAATCAACATATGACTTCGAAGCAACTCGAATATCACAATACAAAACAAAACAAGTATTGGCTTGCGGAATAAGCCGGACCAAACATATGATAGAGATTTCGTCCGAAGTTTTCATGGTGGGGCCCGCACGGGCTCAATCGTACAGCACCATCATGTACAAGGTTGTGCACATGACATACGAAGCGTCCCCAAGTCGGCATAGCCATGGACTCTTTAAGACACTACGAGACCACTGTAAAACCAACCGTGTACAGGCGGACCACTAGACGTCGAACCCCAGTCTCATATCATGCGTCTGTCAGAAAGATATGCTAAGGCTACTTGAATTCCCACTTATAAACTCCCGAAACTTTCTGGTTATGCAATCTGGTGTTGGGGATACAGGGGACACAAAATATATATCACCCAAACTAGCAATCCCTAGATCCAGCTGTATCCATCCGTCAACACATAACCAAGAAACCTTCGGAAATGGTTTACCTCAACCTTCGAAAAGCATCCGTTATACAAGTTATGGCAATACTCCCGAACTCCCGCCCCAGTACTGGGTGGTGTCAAGGTGATCTCACCAACAACTGCATAAAAGAGATTTCGATGTCGGCGAGTCTCAGGTATTCCAGAACTGCAACGATAAAATTGTGACGACAACACCTCGGAGCTCAACTCCCCGGGACACTGCCACAACCCCTAAATGTCAGGAGGCACCAAGAACAATGTTCTCGTCAAAAGCCCATCGAAACGATTCCAAGATACCCGTGTGATCCAAAAAAAATTAGTGAAATTTGAGGAGAGAATAGTCAAAACTTTTACGTCAGGAGACCTCACCAGAGCGACGAAGGGACTGAGGAGTAAAAAGAATCCTACTCTCAGATATATATAATCCTAAGACTCAAAACATTTTTGTTCTAGACTCAACAACGCCAGCGATTCGATCAAGCAGGGGGCTCCTAAGTCGGGGATGGCTCTGATTACCAACTTGTAACGCCCACGATGCGGCTATATCTCCCACGTGTCGAGGCACGACTTAGAGGCATAACCGCATAGTGGTTTTGTCGCAAGAAGGGTCATCTTCACACAATCCCATGTAATGAACAAGAATGGGATAAAGAGTTGGCTTACAATCGCCACTTCACACAATACATAAATATAATTCATACATCATCCAAAATACAAACATATAGACCGACTACGGTCAAGATCCAAATGAAAATAAGACAACCCCAAATGCTAGATCCCCGATCGTCCCAACTGGGCTCCACTACTGATCATCAGGAAAAGACACATAGTAACAACTACGTTCCTCGTCGAACTCCCACTTGAGATCGACCCCATCATCTGCACTGGCATCGTCGGCACATGCAACTGTTTTGGTAGAATCTGTGAGTCACAGGGACTCAGCAATCTCACACCCGCGAGATCAAGACTATTTAAGCTTATAGGAAAGGATGGTGTAATGAGGTGGATCTGCAGCGGCAAAAGCATATATGGTGGCTAACATATGCAAGAGAGAGCGAGAAGAGGAGCAACGGAACGGTCGTCTTCTAGCAATGACCAAGAAGTGATCCTGAACTCCTACTTATGTCATACATAACTCAGACCGTGTTCACTTCCCGGACTCCGCCGAGAAGAGACCATCACGGCTACACACGCAGTTGATGTATTTTAGTTGGGTCAAGTGACAAGTTCTCTACAACCGGACATTAACAAATTCCTATCTGCCTCATAACCGCGGGCACGGCTTTCGAAAGATAATACCCTGCAGGGGTGTCCCAACTTAGCCCATCATAAGCTCTCACGGTCAACGAAGGATAAACCTTCTCCCGGAAAGACCCGATCAGTGTCGGAATCCCGGTTTACAAGACATTTCGACAATGGTAAAACAAAACCAGCAAAGCCGCCCGAATGTGCCGACAAATCCCGATAGGAGCTGCACATATCTCGTTTTCAGGGCACACCGGATGAGCAGTCCGTACAACTAAAACCAATCCTCAAGTTTCCCCAAGGTGGCGCTGCAAAGGGCTCTAGTTTGGACCAGCACTCAGAGGAACACTGGCCCGGGGGTTTAAAATAAAGATGACCCTCGGGCTCTAGAAAACCCGGGAAAAAAAGGCTTAGGTGGCAAATGGTAAAACCAAGGTTGGGCTTTGCTGGAGGAGTTTTATTCAAGGCGAACTGTCAAGGGGGTCCCATAAATCACCCGACCACGTAAGGAACGCAAACTCAAGGAACATAATCCCGGTATATCAGAAACTAGGGCGGCAAGAGTGGAACAAAACACCAGGCATAAGGCCGAGCCTTCCACCCTTTACCAAATATATATAGATGCATTTAATTGAATAAGAGATATTGTGATATCCCAACATATCCATGTTCCGACATGGAACAACTTCAACTTCACCTGCAACTAGCAACGCTATAAGAGGGACTGAGCAAAAGCAGTAACTTAGCCAAACAACGGTTTGCTAGGAAAGGATGGTTAGGGGCTGACATGGCAATATGGGAGACATGATATAGCAAGTGATAGGTAGCGCAACATGGCAATAGAGCGAACAACTAGCAAAGCAAAGATAGAAGTGATTTCGAGGGGTGGTCATCTTGCCTGCAAGGTTCTTAGAGTTGTCGAAAGCTTGATCCTCGTAAGCGTACTCAATAGGTTCCTCATTCACGAACTCGTCTCCCGACTCTACCCAAGACAAGAACACAAGCAAACGGAACCACAATCAATCACGAGAAATGCACAAGCAACATGATGCAAAACATGTATGATATGCGAGATATGATATGCGATGCATATGCGTGCTCCGGAAGGAAAAAGATGAACAAGGCAGTAACTTGTCAAACCAAGCATTCCAGTGGAAAGATGAGATGATTTCTGTCGAAATCGATATAAAGATCACCGGAAACGGATGCACGGTTTGCAAATGGCAAGCAAAACAAGAATGACACGAATCTACGATTAACAACATGATAGCACTTAAAATGCAACAAGTAACAATGCTACAACACTCCAACATAGCAACAAAGCATATGGCATTAATATAAAGGAGATTCTTGACAAAAGATGAACACTGAGCTACGGCTAGATTACAACATATCAAGCTCAAACAAGCATGGCAAAAGTGCAAAAGATAACAGGTTCACAGACTTTGTGAAAAACTGGACATGGCAGAAAACAGCATCAGGTAGCAATGTTCAGAGCATGAAATAAACATGCTACAGGAACTTAACATAGAGTAACAAGGCATGGGAGTGTTTTACTAAATGCATATGACAAAAGTCACTTACTGACCATAAGCCAAAAATGATAAGAAGATATGATGGCAAGCATGTAAACATAGCAAGTTTCGTTATCAGGTTTCAGACTTAGCAGAAAACATAGCATGGCAGGGATAATAATATGAAGGCATGTTTGTGAGCTTGATGCACTCACCACAAAGCAATGCATGACAAAACAAACATACCTACAGAAAGATGGCATGTTTATGAAGCTAACCATGGCAAGAGCAAAAGCATAGCATGTATGGATCAACTACAATAAGCTTGGCAAAATTGCATATCATGTTAAGAATCTGCCACAAATATTTTATAGCAAAAGTAGAGCAAGATTTAGTCATGCTATGGTACTCCATAATTGCAAACAAGGGCAGGAATGGATCAACTACAACTATAGCTACAAAGCATCCTTACTGAACATCTCCAAAATATGCATGGAACTCTCTGTAGCATCAAGTTTACATGGCAACAAAATAACAGCAGACAGACTTGGAGAAATCACCAAGTCCCTGAAATCAGAAACATTACGGAGCCTAGTTTGCATGCTTGTGCTAGTCACCACAGAGATCACAAAAATACATGGCAGACACCCTCGGAAAGATGGCATGGCATACAACAAAACACATGTAGAGCTCATGCCCATAAGATGCACAGATTAAATGATACAAAAATGACAAATCTCCAAGTTCTGATAAGAACCAGCAGATAACAGCAACTAGCCCTCTTGCAACAGAGATTTGGGCATCAAGATAACCTCTAATGAACATAGTGAAATTGAACAAAATGTATAGCATCACGAGACGAACAATTTGACATATTACACGCACAAAACGGAGCTACATGCAAGGAGTTATGCAACGATGAACGGGGGCACTTGCTGTCGAAAAATAAAGACTTAGGGAAAAAACTTGGGCACGGGAAAAGTCAACGTTCGCCTCATCCACACCAGATCTGATTGAGGGCTTGGCCGAGCTGCTCCTCGAGCTCGCCGGAGCTCGGGCGAGGGAGGCGATGGAGGGCGGCCGGAGCGGGCACGGCGACACGGGGCGGCGGTCTCGCCGGAGTTC
>NC_057811.1:370602292-370638595 GCF_018294505.1 Triticum aestivum | reverse complement strand
CGCGGCGCGGCTGCCATGTGGCGGGCGCCGGTTCGCTGCGGCTTTGTCCGACAGCGGCTGGACGCGTCCGCCCGCGGAGAGGAGATTTTTAGGGCTTCGGGGACTGCGAATGTTTTCGGAGGGGAGCACCTATTTATAGGTAGAGGGAGCTAGGAGGCTCCAAATGAGGTGCGGTTTCGCCCACACGATCGTGATCGAATGACCTAGAGCATGGAATAGAGTTTGGTGGGTTTTGGGCTGGTTTTTAGGGGGGTTTTGCTGACACACAAATGGACTTTGCGGATGCCCGGTTAACCGTTGGTGTACCAAACGACCTCCAAATGGAACGAAACTTGACCGGCGGTCTCCGGGTGGTATAATAAGGACACTTGGCAAGCCTCGGTCCATTCCGAGAAAGTTTGACACCCGCTCACGAAAGAAAACAAGAGGGATGCGCCGGAGGAGATAGGAGCGCCGGATTGCAAAACGGACAACGGGGAAAATGTTCGGATGCAAGAGATGAACACGTATGCAAATGCAATGCACATGATGACATGATATGAAAAAAATGCAAAACGAAAAACAAAACCCGACCACGGAGGGAATCTCATAACACAAAGCCGAAAATGGCAAGAGTCGGAGTTACAAATATGGCCAGTTACATGCGGGGTGTTACACCATGAGCGCGGCCATGGTGGTCGGCTCGGAGCGTAAGAGCTTGTGCTTGAGGAGGGTGCCATCCCGGCACCCGTTGACGAAGTATTGGATTGCTTGGACTTCGTGGACGCTCTCGCAGTTGTTCTGGAGCTCGGTCCAGCATGCGAGGTACTCGCGGCTGGTCTCCGCCGGCCCCTGCGCGCACATGGCGAGCTGACTAGGGCGGCCGGGTTGCTTGTAAGTGTCGATGAAGCTGCGCTCGGAGGCCTGCTCATAGTCGACCCACGCGTTGATACTGCCCGCCGGCAGACTATTCAACCAGGTGCAGGCCGACCCCTGGAGCATGAGAGGCGCGTAGCGCACGGCGAGGCGGTGGTTACCGCCGGCGATGCCGATGGTGGTGGTGTAGTCGGTGAGCCAGTCCTCCGGCTTCACGGTGCCGTTGTACTTGGGGGTGTCGCGGGGGAGCGTGAACCCTTTAGTAAAGGGCTCACCCCGGATGCGTGCCCGAAGCACGCCGGCCCGACGGGGCCGGTCTCCTCCAGCTCCTAAGAGAGGGCGAGTCAGTCGAGGCGGTGGCGGGCGTCAGCGTCGTAGATGGCGCGCGGGCCTAGCCGGTCGCTGACCGCGCCGCGGGGGGCCGGGTTGGCTCCAGTCGGACGTCGGCCGGGTTGGAGCAGAGGGTCGAGTCCGCATCGGACCTCTGAGACCGGCTCGTCGCCCAAGCCGCCGGCGGCCGTCGGGGCGGGGTTGTGCCAGGTCCGGGTGCGGCCGGAGTGCGCCTCACCAGGTGGTGAAGATGCTGTGTGCTGGACGTTACCGGGACCAGCGACGCGGGCGGAGCCGGATCCGGCCGGCTTGGCGAGTTGGTTGAGGCGGTCCTGCTGCGCGTTCGCCGCAACGAGGAGGTCGTTCACCGTCTTGAGGCGGTCCTGCAGCTCTTCGCCTGCGAGCTGGTCCAGGCCGACCGTGGCCGCCTGGGCAGCACACATGTTCTTCACGGGAGTCTCGTGACGGGAGGGATGGCGCTGAAGGCGCGCCCGATCGCGCCGCCCTGGGCCCGCACGTCGGCGACCCGGCTTGGCTCGGGCGCGTCCGGCATGAAGCCGTAGGTGGTGTTGCGCTCCAGCTGAGCGGAGTCGAGGCGGCGCTGCGTGGTAGTGAGCGTCTCGGTGAGGTCCAGCAGGCACTGGCGGTTCTCGTCGAGGCGAGTCCGGGCCTCAGCGATGTCGGAGGTGTCGATGTCGGTGCCGATGGGGACGCGAAGGCTCTGCATCATGGCGCGCAACGGGTTGGGTGGGTTGGCCCACTCCGCTGCGACACTGGCTTCGGCAGCCTTCCTCGCCGCGCTGGACGAGGAAGCGGCGCCGGTGTCGGTGACAAAAACCTCCACGCAGAGGTCCATTGCCCCGGCAGGAGTGCCGCCGCCGAGGAAAAGGGGGGAGTCGAAAAAGTCAAGTACCTCACTAGGGTACTCATCGGCCGCAGGTGCGTCGGAGATGCGCAGCGCGGCGAAGGAGGCGGCGAGTGTGTCGATGACATCGTCCACCAGCGTGACGGGCTCGTCGGAGTCGAAGAGGAGCCCGTATGAAGCATGCTCCCGGCCAGGACCTCGAGCTGTCCCACGGTGGGCGCCAACTGTTGTGATGGGCGCATGGTAGATGCCAAGGGATGGCTAAAGATAGGAGGAGGCTCGAGGGCACAGGTGGGCTCCAGAGGCGAGGTCAGCATGAGCGAGCGCGGGACGCAAGACATACCCAGGTTCGGGGCTCTCTGGAGAGATAACACGCCTAGTCCTGCCGAGTGTAGTTGACGTGTATCTGTACATAGTTGCTCCTAGAGCTGTGTGGAGGAAGAAGGAAGGCGGGCCAAGGCTTAGGCTGCTCCCTCTCCTTGGATGTTGCTTGCTACGTGCGTATGGGTGAGTGATCGCCTGTGCGAGTGAAAGAGTTGCCCTATGCATGAGGGCTCCTGGGGGTTTTATAGGTCAACCCCCCAGGGGTACAATGGTAATGTTACAAGGCCGTGGGGCCGGGTTGTCATTGTCCGGGAAACCGGCACTAGGACCCGCCGGGGGTCAGGGCTCGCCGGGTTCTCCGGGCATGGGGCCCGCCGGGTACGGGGGCACTGTTGGCCGTCTTGTCGATCGTTAGGGAGTGACCGGGTTGAGTCGGCTACAGTGGCGCTCGGTCAGGTCGCCGCTTGCTGGCGTCATGGGTAACGATGGTTGCACTGTGGCCACGCCAGCCCGGTTCAGCGGGGCACTGTTGCCACACCCTGGCTGACCAGAGGGATGGGCGGGGCACTGTTGTCTTCGTCATCGGTAGGTGGAGACTCGTCCCATCATACGGCCGGGATGGGACGGGAGCTGACCCGTGGCCGGGTTGGAGAACACGCCAAGGGTAAAGCTGGCTTGTTGGGGAAGTCTTGGTGCGCCAGGCTTGGCCGTCTTGAGCTGGTTGTTGGGGCCGGGCTGAGGAGTCCAGATGGGTCGAGGATTAGGCCGGGTCGAGCGACCCGGCCAAGTGCGAGCCGGCTTGCGGGGGGATGTTGGCCCCATTGTTTTTGAAAAAAGGATCCGAGTTCCGTTGCCTGCCCGGGGTTCATCCCCCCGACAAGGACGATCTCACCTCTGTATTTCTCAAGTTCTCCTCGGCCTCCTCTCTGCCGTTCGGCCATTCATTGACGTCGGGACCTTTTCTTCTCCAACTCTGACGAAACTCCGGCGAAACTCCGGTGAGCACTGTGTAAATCCTATAATTGCTTTTCAGAAAAATACTCAAACTTCGGAAATTCATATCTCCTAGACCGTAAGTCCGAATTCGACAAATTTTATATCCACGGATTTGTTGAAACACGAAGTTTATCATGAGAAAAAAATATTTCACTTTTGGTAAATTAAATTTGACATAAATTTAAAATTTGTATTTGAGTATTTTTGCTATATCCATTAATGTGTAATTTTTTTGAAAATGTTTCCTTCAGCAAAATTGATCCTTCGGTCCACATCTTGATGTTAGAATATTTTTTCCTAATTGTTCATCTATGTCTAGCCACTGTTTCAACCTTAACACTTCATATAGTTTTTCTTTTATCATAATTCAATTTCATCACTAGTTTAATTTGATTCTTGATTCAGCTTTCTTGAGAAGATCATTAGGAACCTCTCTCGTCATATGCTATCATTATACAAATTTAGACTTCACGAGATGTTACATACATTTTGTAACATAAACCTTTATCCACAAACTCCATCTACGATTTTCATTATAGACTATGTCGTAGAACCTTGCCTCACAACTCTTCAACCCGTGATCTTCACTTTGACCCAACCCTAGAACAAAACCTATATCATATTTTCATTCTTGATCTTATCTCAACCCATAACCAAGTCCTAACAACTTATGTAGGAATGTTTTTTTATTTTGTATTGTAATTTGAATATTTTATTTGGATCTTTATTTGGATGTTGTTGTGTGCTAAAGTACTTTCTTATATCGTTAGATATATCGTAACGAGAAGGAGAGACGACTCAATAGAATATTTCATCTTCATCAATAGTACAAGGCAAGTTACATCTTGATCATGCTTTTATATTTATGTTTCATATATGCATTTAGTCCTTCGATGTAGGGTTTGCATGAATTTGTTAGTTGGCTATATTATAAACCCAGTAGTGCAATGAGGTAGGTCTGAGCCTTTACTTCTTTGTCGCCAACATTGTAGGAATTTTGCTATGCCATTGTAGACGGGGATTGGTATGTGAGATCATGAAAGTTGCGAGTGATATAATAATTTAAGGGTAACCTTAAGGTGGCAACATTGACACACATCTGGGTGGATTGGTAAGGGGCACCCTGGAGAAACCAGTGGACTTGCCCAGGGGATCCCGGAGTACCCGTGTGATCACCCTATGGACTGCCACCCAGGCTCAAAGGGATTCATCAATTTTTCATGACTAGAAGCTTACCTGCATAGCCACAAGCTATTATGGGCTCTGGCTTAGTTGAGTACGTTGTGTGAGCTCTTACCGTGGTAGACTAGCAGATGTAGTTATATATGTAGGTGTACCGGTCTACCCAGGGTTAAGAGGGAACACTTCAGAAAGACTATGTCTCGATCTTCCGGCTCTCAATCACCAGGCAGTGCGAGGACTACAAAGGAGGTGATCGAGTCTTGTGGGGGGAAAGTGTGCAAAACTCTACAGAGTGTAAAACTAATCGATTAGCCATGTCCCCGGTTATGGACAATTTGAGCATCTGGAAAGTGGGAATTGAGCGATCTCATCACTCTTAATTAATTTAATGGGTTTTAATGAATTTGGGTATAGATTGAATGGAGCAACCATCTTCATCATATTATGATGAATTATGTAGTAACAATATGATATTCGTTTGATGATAGGGAAAAATCAGCTTTATGCAAATTAAATTTAGAACCATCCACCAGCCATATTGCATGTATAAATAGGACATTTATTCATCTTTTGTGGTGTGACTTGCCAGTACATTCAACGTACTGACCTACACGGCTGCAACATATTATGTTGCAGGTATTATCCGACGAGTAAGTGATACGATAGAGTTACGGTCCGCACTCAACTTGCCAATGGCGTTGATGGGACTCCGCACCCGTTTGCCTGTTTTCGCTTATATATATATCAGTTTTTCATTACTTATACACGTGATTGTACTTTGATATATACATTGATGTACTGTGTGTGCTAGCATAGCGATCCAGGGATATCACAGATACACAGAAACTTGACCGTCTGAGGTCGGTCGCTACACAAAGCCGGCCCAATAGTACAATTACAGAAAAGGAGGCAAAAATATTTGCAAGAGCAAATTCTTGAACTCGCAACATGCGAGGCTATTTCTTCCGCTGCGACCAACTGAACTTAATAACCTACTATGCTTAATTTGAATATCTGCACAACTTATACGTGTGTCAAACTTGTATACACCAACCCGTTGGTGTAAAAAGAAGAGAGGGTTTGTATATATTTAGTCCCACCCCACCTGCTTTCACACAATTTGACCAATTTATATATATATATGTGTGTGTGTGTGTGTGTGTGTGTGTGTGAGTTGAACTCAGTAAGCCAACTCAAGAATCAATCAAAAATGCCTTTGAGGAGGAGAGACCCGGGATTCGTGATTCATATGTGGAACAAAGAGAAGAGGCCATGAACAAACATTTCTTGGGATGTGGGATTTTGGTGGCGAAGGAGGGCCAACTTTTAGGGAGGGCGGACGAGCAGTCGAGCGGTAAACGAAGAGGGATGCGTGTCTGCGTAGAGAGAGAGAGGCGTTATGTATTTTCTGTAGTTTTGATCAAGGGCGGTTGTATCTTTTCCATATTCAGACCAAGTGTTGCTCCTGGAGATGCTCACGCCCATGAATGTCATGCTACACAGTTGTGGCACCCCGGCTCAGAGAAACCGGAACGCCCCGTATTCCAGCCCAGAGATCGAGGAGAAGTCTTCTGAAATACGACACTGCTTAGCATAGAACAAACCAGCTTTCTATTATTACACGAATATGAATACAAGGTCTCCGATATTACAATGAATAACATCGGCATGACGACACTACGCCATCCTCAGTTGCTCTATGCAAGCAGCAGAACAACTCGAAGCAGCGGAACAACTACTGGCAGCGGAACAACCAACGATGATGATGGACTCCAATCCACAGGGACTCTGGCTGGAACGCTTATCCTAGCTCGCAAACACAGGAACAACACCAAACAAGCAAGCAATCCAGACACGACCTGCAAGCTGGCATGACACGCCAGGTCAATACATTGAATGTACTTGCAAGCTCACAATAACCAGAAGCATTCAAGACAAACATCAGCATGGCATTTACATGTTAAGCAGGAATTAACATGAGATCCTCATAACAACATGACATGAGCAACATGAACATGATACAGCTAGAACAACATGAGCATGGCATGAACATATGAATCTGACGATACTAGCATGCAACATGATGACACTATATGCAGTATTTATTCTTCTCGGGTTACTACGTAACCATCACATGCATCACTTTCCAACCTCGGACATCACACGATCATCTCAGGATCAAATCAAGCTTGGTATAAACAATACTTTAGTAATCATTAAATGACCACAAGGAGCTTGATCTTTACCCATGATTCTCGGACAACATCACGAATATCCAACAACTCGGTATCCTCGGTACCACGGTGATCATTCCGGCGATCACAACCATGACCAACACTTGGTCTCAAATGGTGATCTTTCCGGCGATCACAACCAACTTATCTCATCATCGAACCAGGGTTGTTATTAAGCACATTATTATTAATACTGTTGACTCACGGTGTGACCGACACGAACTGGGCCCTTATCCGCGGTCGCGGCTATCGATAGATTTAATATACACTCTGCAGAGGTAGTACACAGTACCCACACTACGGAACCCATGGCCTCGCACTCCCATTCGGGTGGACCAACGGCGTTCCGACAAAACCGATCTACTGCCATGACACTCTCCCGGCCACTCCGACTCACTCCCCGCTAGGCTAGTCCTGGGTGGCCCCGTGTCTACCAAAGACACAACGACCACCGTCGTGGCCAAAACATCCCTCACGGGGACCGGATCCATAATAACAACAACGGGCACACAAGGTTATGTCCGCCTACCTGATCAGGGTAGCGCGTGCCCATAACCTTCCCTTGTTGGAGGCACCGGCGAGAGGCACGACAATAGACCCAGTTAGGACCTTCCCATAAAGGTAAGCGTGGTTGCACTGGTCAGTTTGGATATGGTGGCACCATGACTCAGCCAACAGTTGTTCAAGTTCAATTTAATCCGGTTAAACGTGAATTCAATATGCTGAGCCATGATAAAATAACATGATGCATATACAAAGCATGAGCATGATATCAACATAAGCACGGGATGCAACATAACTATCCACCATATCACTATGAATAATCCCCAACTGAACATGGCATAATGACGAGCATATATATTACAAGTGCAACACTACTCATAGTATAACATGACCACTAGCATCGACCATAAAATACCATGCAAGAACTCATCAGTAACATTACCGAGTAACACTTAACCAACTAACAGCAAAGGAACAACGCATATTAACAGTACTCGGTAACCGACGTTAGTCATGCACCGAAGAACATGACCGACCCAACATGTACTACTATCAAGCATGGCAATATGAAAGTAATACTAGCAACTAGAAGGGCATGATAACCAGGTGCATAACAACATAGCAAGCAAGTAAGCACTAACCCAGAAGCATTACCGAAACAACAATAACCATATTTTAAACAAGAAATCATTTAATAAATATTCAAGTTGAAAACCATGGCTACTGCATGACTATCATGCAAGTGGGTATTGTGGCTTGCCTGGGGGTGAAGAAGGCACCGGAAAGAAGTGCGGTGCAGCCGCGGAAAGACTTGCCGGAAACAGTTCTCTCTCGGAGGGGTTGTTTACGTGCAAGGTTAAAAAGGTCATTTTCACAGTGTCAAACCATAGTGAGAATGAAACCAACAGAACGGCCTCGACGAAACAAAGACGTGGGCTTTGGAATCACCTCATTTGGAGTTGGGAGCAAAAAGTTATAGCCCGACAAAGTTTAGGGACCGATGTGTAAAAGAATCTTTACAAACAGGCCCCTCAGTGAGAAAACAGAAGGCGCCTAAGGAGAAAATACGTTTTCAAACTATGAAAGCGCACTTACGGCTGGAGCAGAAGAGAAATATGCTTTCTAAAGGTGAAAACGTACTTCTGCGAAGTACGCTTCCACTTATCCACGTGGACAGTGGCGGGGCCGGGCTTGGGGTCGCTGACGTGCGGTTCCCGCGGGGTGGGACCCGTCACTTATCCACGTCGGCCGACCGGGTCAACGTGCGCAAAGGTGGGGCCGGGGTTTGTGTGGCTGACAGGTGGGGTCAGGGAAGAGGAGCGGGGCCCGCGTGGCCCTGTCTTCTTCCTCCTCTTCCCGCCCTCGATGAAAACAGAGGAGTGAGCAGGGGAGGGCGCTGCCGGCGATGGGCCGGCCTGCTTCGGCTGGCTCCGGCCAGGCAGAGGCCACCGGAGGACGCGCGGCAGTGCGCCGCTCCCGCCTGGAGCAGCAGCAGCGCCGGAGAGGGGACGGGACGGCGGTGCTCGCGGAGCAGAGGGCTTGGGCGGCTCGGCCGATCCTTGGGGTCGCGGCCGCACGGGCTTCGGCGGTGAAACGAGGAGGTGGGAAGAACCACTGGATCATGGTGACGATGCAGGTGAGGTCAGAAGGGAGGGGGAAGGCCGACATCGAGCCAACTTGAGCGGAGCTGAACCGCGGCCATGGCGGCAGTGGGAGAGGAGGGGAGCTCCGGGAGGCTAAAGGAGAGACTGGGGAGGGAGCTAGGAGTGAGGCGAGGCTGCTGGTGTGCTCGAATGGCTCGGGGGAGGGCTATATATAGTCGGGCGAGGGAGGCAGTGGCTGAGTGCCGCCGTTCGAGCTCGGCCAAAGCTCTGGCGAGGCTCAGCGAGCACGGGAGGGCGTGGGAAGGCGACGAGGAAGGCAACGGATGAGCTACAGAGGCGCACAAGGTGAGGGGGGGCCGAGGGCGCAGAGGAGAAGCGGCCGAACGCCATTAAAGCCTCGGTCGGCCACAGTGCGTCCGTGGGCGCTCGGCGATGAGAGCTGACGGAGGGCCTGACGGAGGGGGAGAAGGCTCCAGGAGGATGGCCACGATGCGGGGAAGATGTTGGATAGGCTCACGAGCGCGAAGGCGACGAGAGGAGGAGGGGCCCGAGCAAGAAAACGTCCTGGACGCGGCCAACGCCAGTAGAGCGCTGGCAATGCATGCCAAGGCTCGTGATCACCGCGTTCACTGGTGCCCACAGTGACACAAGCTAAGCCAAATGATGTCTGGGGTGGAGTCCTTCCAAGGGAGGTTGCAATTGCGGTGGTAGTTTGGTTAAAGACGCTGTGGTTAAATGGTAAGTGACCTCTGAAGTTTACTGTAGTAAACTTGATCAGGAAATAGTGATCAACTGAGGTGAGATTAGAGGCAAACGAGTTGTCTGGTAGATTTAGGTTAGGAAGAACTACCATACTGGGGAGTTTGGCAGGAAAGGGACCAAGATTTAATGCACTTGCTTTGCAACTGCATAATCTAGTCCAGAAACTTGATCAGGAAGGTGCACTCACATGGAGTGTCAACTTGAGCTCAAATTGGGCAAGGTAGAGTTATTTGGTCCTATGAATATGCTCAAAAAGTCTCATACCAATTGGCCAAGCCAAACTGGTACTTGTTTCACAAACATCTCCTCTGGACAGAAACTTGCAAAAATTCTAGAGGAATAATGGCTTTATGAAGAATGCCCAAAATGGGTGGAGGTAGTCTATAAGGATAATAGAAGGCCTAGAAAAATTGACAGCCATAATGGAGCAAGATAAAATATACTTGCTTCACAAACTGAAATTTTGGACAGAATCAAAGAATTGAAGATGAGCTCACATGGAGGCATGACATGAGCTCTACTTTGGTGGAGGGCTATGATATGATGATATGAGGGACCATGCAAAATGGCAACTCATTTGGATATGCCTAGCTTGCACCTCCTTCACAAAGCTTCTTTCTGGATAGAAACTTTGGAAAATCATAATTAAATAATTACTAGGAAAATGAGGTTGCATTTTGGCATGTGGCAATGATAGGGACAGGAAAAGGTGTCCAAGGAGTTTGAGGTCAATTGGGAAAATGAAAATGGCACTTGCTTCACAATATGCCATTTAGGGCAGAATAGGAAATGAATTATTTGAGCATGATGATAAACATGACAAATGAAATATTTTGCCATATTTGAGAAAGATATGACCCAAAAAAATTATGAGAATTATTTGGGAATTTTAGGAGTGATGGAAATAAAGGTTGCTTCACAACCTAGGGCAATTTGAGTTATTCCTTTAATAGAAAAGGAATATTCCCAATAAAAAGAATATTGGGATTTGGGCTAGGATGAAAATGACAGGGTCTAGGGAAGGATTTGGGAATGACAAGCCACTCTGGAAACAAAGAAGAGGGCATCTTCTTCAGTTTCCAGACCACATAGCCACGGAAAAAGGAAATCTCACGCAAAAACCTCAGAAAAACAAAAGAAAAAGAAAGGGCCAAAAATCAGGCTGTTACAAACCTTACCCCCTTAAAGAAATCTCCTCCTCGAGATTCGGTTGCTCAGGGAACAAGTATGAAGATACTGACTTAAGGAAACCGTTTCCAACTCGGGTATCCTTTTTCTTATTTTTGTTCCCACTAAATTTTTATCTGACTGGCCCTGGGGTGGTTTGTTTTAACATATCCATATTCTGACAGATCTTACCTTGCTTGTTCATGCTTATACAGGCTCCAATTTCTTTTTAGATCTGCTGACTTAGCTGACTGTGATTGATTCTCACGACTGAAATATATGTCGGTCTCACAAATCCAAGAGTGATTTCTGCTGGGTGTGTCATCCGGCACTGACAATCTTTCATGAAGTGGTGATCAGATTTTTCTAGTGGACACCCAAGCTCTAACTCCTTGCATTGGGTTTCTCCACTAAATGCAGGTCCTTCGGGTTCCAAACAGCGAGTTGGGTCATAACCGCTTTCCTGACAGCTTCTGGCTTATCACGGAAGTTTCTGAATCATCTTAACTGGTCCCACTGTCTTGAGTATCGGATCCTTACCAAATATTTGATTGTCGCCTGTCGTGGCTAGCATAAGAGTTTGACCTGTATGATAATATCTGCAGACTTGACTGACGGTGGTTCTGCACCACGCGGGTCTTGCAACAATTTTCATACCTGCATCACTGGTCTTGCTCCTTCATTATTGTTTCCTTGGCCTGGATCCTTGGCTGAAAGAGATGGGTCATATTGCTTCTTCGTATCACCATAGGTACTGTTGGTGCAATTTTTCGGCAATCGCAGCTTATCCTCATTTTTCTGACAGGGTACCCCAGTAAATGGCAGGTTCAACACCCCTCAAGTTCTGGCCGCAGGAAAATGATCATCCGAACCTTTGCAAGAAATCGGCAAATAAATCAGTAGCCACCAGAACGGTCTTTACAACTCAGATCTGGGACATTACTAAAATAACTCAACCACGGCTCAAGACGGTCGAAAAGCAGCTCAGTACATGAGACCGGGTTGATAAGAAGAAGGTGGCAGCTCCCTAAAATAGCCAAAAAGTAGCTATAGGGCTACTGTCACAAAAAAGAAACTCAACAGCTGTACGAGACGGCCGAAAAGCAGCTCAGAACTCGTGACAGTCGTTGAAGAGAGAAATAAAAATCGGCATCCACCCCGGATAGCTAAAAACAGCTTAGATCACAGGGGTGGTGTCGTCATTGGAGAAAAAGGGGACAAGGGCTCATCAGGATCATTTTCGAGGTTCACAGGTACTTGTATTGAGCTCAGTGATGTCGTCAATCCTCATAATCCTTTGTCACAATGCAGTGTATACTGGCTTTCTTCTCTTAACCATCGTCACGTGGTTGTCAGATCCTCATCTGAGTGACTTGTAAGATCTTGGTAGTATGCTCACCACATATATATGAGAATCTGATTCCCGAGATAGACGTGTATTCTGACTGATTGCTGCTTCTGACCAAAATGCCGCGGATCTGATTCTTGGGATTCACTGCCATATGCTGTCAATTCACAGCGTACTACCTTGTACCAATGTCTTACTGAGGAAGATTGGCTGGTTTGTGCTCGAAACTTTCATCGGACAGCTTGCTGAAGAAGACTGGGTATCGTGCTTCAGAAGCTTACCCCATTAAAGACTTTGCTGGGGAAAGACTCAGTACCTTATGCCGGAAGCTTTTGCGGTTGCTTACTGAAGAAGGCAGAGTACCTTGTACGGGAAATCATCCATATATCGTACTGAGGAAGATAGATAAATCTTGCCTTGGAAGCTTCTCGGGTACCTTGCGAGGGAAGATTGGATTGCTTACACCAGAAGCTTCTTATTGTGATATGCGGACTGATTTCCACATATATAACCATCTTAATATTTTTGTTATTGATTTCTTGTATGATACGGGGTTTTGCAGGACTATCCTCCTTTCTGAGTACATGCCATATTTTTGCTTGCTTCCAGGTACATCGGGTTCCAAAATCATCCTCAATGAAAAATTAAACTTGTATCTGAGCCATACCTTTGATAATATTCTATCAACCTTGCACACAATTTATCTTCTTGCTGATTTGATCATTTCTGCTATGAGGAGTACACGCTGAGAGAGACTTGACACTCAGTAACATGATCGGATATCCCCCAATCTGAATGCAGTCGGCTAAGAATTCCATACCGTTGTGAGGAGTACACGTTAATGCAAACTTTATACTGACATTCCATCCAGGATTTCTTTTGTATTTAGACGAGCTATTTCCAATTTCACTGCAGTCTGCTGACAATTCCATTCTGTTTAGCTGAGTTTCCAAATATATGCATTTCTTGCTGACTCTTCGGGTCCGGTGTCAGCTGACGAGCAACTTTAATAGGGAAAAATTTGTAACACCAAAGGCCCAAAGAAAGAAACAAAAGAAACTACTAAAACAAAAGCACACAAGCATACTACTAATATAATTAATCAAGCAATCATCACATATTACTGCTACTCACACCATAATATGCATGCACACCTAAGCACACAAATTGCACGGAAACTCCGGTATTACGGTCTAATATGTTGTGGCGGTGTGCACGAAAATTATATCCATGTGTGGAAGGAGCTGGCGTAACCGAAGCTACACCAAGCACTGGCTGAACAGTGGCTAGATCTGGATGGATACACAGGTGAGGACGGATTTGACGATCAAGTAGCGAGACACAAAAGTCACGACCACATCATCCTCAAGCATACGAAAGGGATTCGTACACGTCCAAAGAATAGAATGACTGGGTAGGGTAGGGGTGGAAAAACAAGGCTCACTGGCATTGCCCTTTTTTGATAACCAAGATCAGTAAAGGTTGACAGAGGGACGAGATGGATGGCATGATTTGGGATAGAAACAAGTCTATCACCGAAATAATATGGGTCGGTGGCGGAAAAATATACGCGATACCTGAGCATAACTCCTGCAAATGGTGTCTGGAACTCTGGGTACCAGGGCATCACTCTGCTGGGACAGAGATGACGCCGAACACCAAAGAGCAGACATGCTAAGAAGGAGGGTGCAGGCGGTGGACCGAAAACGATGCCGCCTACACTCACAAGATTAACCGTTAGTGACAAAATAATAATCTATATGCATGCTATGCGACAAACAAATGCAACAATCAAGTGCAACAAACCAACTGGCGTCTATACTACCGCTTTCTAACATTCGCGCGGGCTAAGGCATCCTACAGCCAGACCTGCTCTGATACCAAGCATGTGGCACCCCGGCTCAGAGAAACCGGAACGCCCCGTATTCCAGCCCAGAGATCGAGGAGAAGTCTTCTGGAATACAGCACTGTTTAGCATAGAACAAACCAACTTTCTATTATTACACGAATATGAATACAAGGTCTCCGATATTACAATGAATAGCATCAGCATGGCGACACTACACCATCCTCAGTTGCTCTATGCAAGCAGCAGAACAACTCGAAGCAGCGGAACAACTACTGGCAGCGAAACAACGAACGACGATGATGGACTCCAATCCGCAGGGACTCTGGCCGGAACGCTTATCCAAGCTCGCAAACACAGGAACAACATCAAACAAGCAAGCAATCCAGACACGACCTGCAAGCTGGCATGACACGCCAGGTCAGTACATTGAATGTACTTGCAAGCTCACAATAACCAGAAGCATTCAAGACAAACATCAGCATGTCATTTACATGTTAAGCAAGAATTAACATGAGATCCTCATAACAATGTGACATGAGCAACATGAACATGATACAGCTAGAACAACATGAGCATGGCATGAACATATGAATCTGACGATACTAGCATGCAACATGATGACACTATATGCACTATTTATTCTTCTCGGGTTACTACGTAACCATCACATGCATCACTTACCAACCTCGGACATCACACGATCATCTCAGGATCAAATCAAGCTTGGTATAAACAATACCGTAGTAATCAGTAAATGACCACAAGGAGCTTGATCTTTACCCATGATTCTTGCACAACATCACGAATATCCAACAACTCGGTATCCTCGATACCACGGTGATCATTCCCGCGATCACAACCATGACCAACAGTTGGTCTCAAACGGTGATCTTTCCGGCGATCACAGCCAACTTATCTCATCATCGAACCGGGGTTGTTATTAAGAACATTATTATTATACTGTTGACTCACGGTGTGACCGACACGAACTGGGCCCTTATCCGCGGGCGCGGCTATCGATAGATTTAATATACACCCTACAGAGGTTAGTACACTGTATCCACACTACGGAACCCATGGCCTCACACTCCCATTCGGGTGGACCAACGGCGTTCCGACAAAACCGATCTACTGCCATGACACTCTCCCGGCCACTCTGACTCACTCCCCACTGGGCTAGTCCTGGGTGGCCCCGTGTCTACCAAAGACACAACGACCACCGTCGTGGCCAAAACGTCCCTCACGGGGACCGGATCCATAATAACAACAACGGGCACACAAGGTTATGTCCGCCTACCTGATCAGGGTAGCGCGCGCCCATAACCTTCCCTCGTTGGAGGCACCGGCGAGAGGCACGACAATAGACCCAGTTAGGACCTTCCCATAAAGGTAAGCGTGGTTGCACTGGTCAGTTTGGATATGGTGGCACCATGACTCAGCCAACAGTTGTTCAAGTTCAATTTAATCCGGTTAAACTTGAATGCAATATGCTGAGCCATGATAAAAATAACATGATGCATATACAAAGCATGAGCATGATATCAACATAAGCACGGGATGCAACATAACTATCCACCATATCACTATGAATTATCTCCAACTGAACATGGCATAATGATGAGCATATATATTACAAGTGCAACACTACTCATAGTATAACATGACCACTAGCATCGACCATAAAATACCATGCAAGAACTCATCAGTAACATTACCGAGTAACACTTAACCAACTAACAGCAAAGGAACAACGCATATTAACAGTACTCGGTAACCGACGTTAGTCATGCACCGAAGAACATGACCAACCCAACATGTACTACTATCAAGCATGGCAATATGAAAGTAATACTAGCAACTAGCAGGGCATGATAACCAGGTGCATAACAACATAGCAAGCAAGTAAGCACTAACCCAGAAGCATTACCGAAACAACGATAACCATATTTTAAACAAGCAATCATTTAATAAATATTCAAGTTGAAAACCATGGCTACTGCATGACTATCATGCAAGTGGGTATTGTGTCTTGCCTGGGGGTGAAGAAGGCACCGGAAAGAAGTGCGGTGCAGCCGCGGAAAGACTTGCCAGAAACAGTTCTCTCTTGGAGAGGCTGTTTACGTGCAAGGGCAAAAAGGTCATTTTCACAGTGTCAAACCATAGTGAAAATGAAACCAACAGAACAGGCTCGATGAAACGAAGACGTGGGCTTTGGAATCACCTCATTTGGAGTTGCGAGCAAAAAGTTATAGCCCGATGAAGTTCAGGGACCGATCTGTAAAAGAATCTCTACAAACAGGGCCCTGAGTGAGAAAACAAAAAGCGCCTAAAGAGAAAATACGATTTCAAACTATGAAAGCGCACTTACGGCTGGAGCAGAAGAGAAAGACGCTTTCTGAAGGCAAAAATGTACTTCTGCGAAGTACGCTTCCACTTATCCACATGGACAGTGGCGGGGCCGGGCTTGGGGTCGCTGACGTGCGGGTCCCGCGGGGTGGGACCCGTCACTTATCCACGTCGGCCGACCGGGTCAACACGCGCAGAGGTGGGGCCGGGGTTTGTGTGGCTGGTGGGTGGGGTCAGGGAAGAGGAGCGGGGCTCGCCTGGCCCTGTCTTCTTCCTCCTCTCCCCGCCCCCGATGGAAACAGAGGAGGGAGCAGGGGAGGGCGCTGCCGGCGACAGGCCGGCCTGCTCTGGCTGGCTCCAGCCCGGCTGAGGCCACCGGAGGATGCGCGGCAGTGCGCCGCTCCCGCCTGGAGCAACAACAGCGCAGGAGAGGGGACGGGACGGAGGGGGCTCGCGGAGCATAGGGCTTGGGCGGCTCGGCCGATCCTTGGGGTCGCTGCCGCACGGGCTCCGGCGGTGAAACGAGGAGGTGGGAAGAACCACTGGATCGTGGTGACGATGCAGGTGAGGTCAGAAGGGAGGGGGAAGGCCGGCATCGAGCCAACTTGGGCGGAGCCGAACCGTGGCCATGGCGGCAGTGGGAGAGGAGGGGAGCTCCGGGAGGCTAAAGGAGAGGCTGGGGAGGGAGCTAGGAGTGAGGCGAGGCTGTTGGTGTGCTCGAACAGCTCGGGGGAGGGCTATATATAGCCGGGCGAGGGAGGCAATGGCCGAGTGCCGCCGTTCGAGCTCGGCCAAAGCTCTGGCGAGGCTCAGCGAGCACGGGAGGGCGCGGGAAGGCGACGAGGAATGCAACGGACGAGCTACAGAGGCGCACAGGGTGAGGGGGGCGGAGGGCGCAGAGGAGAAGCGGCCGAACGCCATTAAAGCCTCGGTCGGCCACAGTGCGTCCGTGGGCGCGCGGCGACCAGAGCTGAGGGAGGGGCTGATGGAGGGGGAGAAGGCTTCAGGAGGACGACCACGACGCGGTGAAGCTGTTGGACAGGCTCATGAGCGCAAAGGCGACGAGAGGAGGAGGGGCCCGAGCAAGAAAACGTCCTGGACGCGGCCAACGCTAGCAGAGTGCTCGCAATGCATGCCAAGGCTCGTGTTCACCGCGTTCACTGGTGCCCACAGTGCCACAAGCTAAGCCAAATGATGTCTGGGGTGGAGTCCTTCCTGGGGAGGTTGCAACTGCGGTGGTAGTTTGGTTAAAGACGTTGTGGTTAAATGGTAAGTGAGCTCTGAAGTTTATTGCAGTAAACTTGATCAGGAAACAGTGATCAACTAAGGTGAGATTAGAGGCAAACGAGTTGTCTGGTAGATTTAGGTTAGGAAGAACTACCATACTGGGGAGTTTGGCAGGAAAGGGACCAAGATTTAATGCACTTGCTTTGCAACTGCATAATCTGGTCCAGAAACTTGATCAGGAAGGTGCACTCACATGGTGTGTCAACTTGAGCTCAAATTGGGCAAGGCAGAGTTATTTGGTCCTATGTAGATGCTCAAAAAGTCTCATACCAATTGGCCAAGCCAAACTGGTACTTGTTTCCCAAACATCTCCTCTGGACAGAAACTTGCAAAAATTCTAGAGGAATAATGGCTTGATGAACCATGTCCAAAATGGGTGGAGGTAGTCTATAAGGATAATAGAAGGCCTAGAAAAATTGACAGCCATAATGGAGCAAGATAAAATATACTTGCTTCACAAGCTGAAATTTTGGACAGAATCAAAGAATTGAAGATGAGCTCACATGGAGGCATGACATGAGCTCTACTTTGGTGGAAGGCTATGATATGATGATATGAGGGACCATGCAAAATGGAAACTCATTTGGATATGCCTAGCTTGCACCTCCTTCACAAAGCTTCTTTCTGGATAGAAACTTTGGAAAATCATAATTAAATAATTACTAGGCAAATGAGGTTACATTTTGGCATGTGGCAAAGATACGGACAGGAAAAGCTGTCCAAGCAGTTTGAGGTCAATTGGCACTACAAAAAAATACACTTCCGTGATGTACGTGTTTGTCACAGTAGGTCGCGTTTTTTGTCATGCATGTACATCCATGATGATTTTATAACAGAATCAATATAGTCATACCTGTGCTGTCGTAGAAGTGTTCCATGACATTACCAAAATTATCATCACGGAAGTTTGCACTTCCATGACGATAAATCGCGCGTCACAGAAGTGCTTTCGTCAAGGGTGACCGACACGTGGCATCCACCGTAACAGAACGCCGTTAAGCTATCGGGTCGGGTTTTGGATCCGATAACCCGTTAACTTCCCCGACCAATGGGGATTTTCCACGTGTAAAATCATCATTGGCTGGAGGAAACACGTGTCGGCTCATCGTTGGGACAGATGTCATCCACTCATTGGACAGAAGGTGCCTATGATACGTTGACACGTGGCATGGCCCAACAGAGGCCCATTCCTGTGAAAAGGCCGGCCCGTTTGACTTGGTCAAAAGGTGGCGGGCCGGCCCATGGAAAGCCTGTTAACGGCCTGTTCGCATATAGCCTATTTACAGCCCGCTAACCCAAGGCCCGTTACGCCCTATCCAAATTAGGCCCAGTAGCGTCATCTGGGCTATCCAATATGATTCCAGCCCGTTTTCACTTCTGGCCCATGTATGGCCCATGACGTCTTTCGGCCCATATGAGGCCCTATGTAACTCTTGGCCTATTAACGGCCCGTGGTGAAACTGACCCGTAATGAACAGTGTATCACTTTACACCCATTAATGACCCGTGGTGAAACTGGCCCGTAATGAACAGTGTATCACTTTATACCCATTAACGGCCCGTTATTCCGTTGGGCCGTTTCCAGCCCGTGTTATCTTTCGGCCCTCTCAGAGCCCATTTATTCTTGGGATCATTTCCAACATTCGTTTACTTACGGCCCGTTACTGTCATTTTCTGCTTGTGGGCCAAATTCAGCCTGTGGTTACAGTCGGCCCGTTTGTGGTCCGTTAATACGTTGGGCCGTTTCCATAGCGTCATCAAATACGGCCTATTAACGATGGCCCGTTATGGTCGGCCCATGAACGGACGATTCCAACTCTAGCCCGTTTACGGCCATAATGCGGCCTGTTATTGGCCCATGTTTGGCCAATCGATCATACGGCCCGTATAAGGCCCATTGATGATACGGCCCGTAGAAGGCCCATTGTTTCTACGACCCGTAGAAGGCCTACTGTTTCTACGGCCCGTAGAAGGCCCACTGTTTCTACGGCCTGTAGGGGCCCAGTGTCACTACAGTAAATATTAGCCCATGGTTATTGTGGCCTAGTTTTAAAAAATAGGTTATTGCAGCCACTAGCAAACCGCAGAAAAAGAACTGCACTGACTACAAGCAAACAAATAAACAAGACAACAAGGAAATAAATAAGCAAGCAACTTATGCTAGGCTATCACGGCTATTACACATATTACATCCACTGGGCATCAAAGTTCGCCACCAGTGCAAATATAGGGAACAAAGCAGCATATAAACGCCGGAGCAAAACAAGTCTAGAACTGAAACCACTTCAGAAGAGTTCAAGAAACAATATCCTGGGTACCCATAATGATGGCAAGATGCTTAGCAAGCTTATTAACTTTCTCTTGTTTGGCGCTTAAATCCTCTAGCACTTGCTGTTGCACAAGAAAGTACGCATCTGAATTTTGCAGGGACTTCCTCAGTCCTTCGGCTTCTTGCCGCAGCATAGCTGACTGATGCCTTTCAGCTTGTAGCTGAGACTAAAGAAGCCGAAGTGATTCAGGCAGCGAGTTTGAAGAGCTTGTGCCAGCGGTACTTGCCAGTAACTCGAACACTACATCAACGCAGGACTGTGGGGTTTTCTCACTGTCTACAAGATCGTTTTTATCACCTTTCTTGGAGACCAACAGGGTTGTCTCACTATCTTGAACCTTATCTGCATTACTTTCTCTACCATTTCGTAGTGGGGTGCTCTTCTCCAATATTCTGTTTGCATACTACAAGAGAAACAAGCAGACACATCACAGGTTTAGCTTGTAGTATACGAAACTCATTTTGGTAAACCGGTTCAGTAGTAAGGTGGACAGGATAACAGCATGAAACAAACATATATCTATGTACTATGGTCACTGTATTGTCCATATCATTCTAGTTTATGTTCCCTAATCAAGATAGAGACACAGTTCAACTCATATATTTTTAAGACACAACAGCATAGACAGAATATAAGTGTGAGAAACTACACAGCATTGGCAGCACTTGTAATGTGCATCGCATGAGAACATAACTGTTTATACAACTTAAACTGAAATCAACATAGAGCAAGATGTTAGAACAACAATCCAGTTAAAGAAATAGGTTTAAAACATACCTGTTGCGCCATTGGAGTTTCAATTGGATCCTTCAAATTCGAAAGTAGTTGGTATGAGTAAATACAGTGATGCAATAGCAAAGGAGTATGGACCATAGCTACGGAATCTGACCTGAGAACAGTTGCTCTTCTGCTTTAAACATGGAGTTTGGGTTAGCTGTGGTGGTCTTCGTGCTTTGGGCACTGCAGTAGCTTTACAAACTGCTCGTGTGGGGGTACTCTGTGGTGGACATGGTGCTTTGTCAACTATAAGTGGGTTACTATCTGCTGGGGTTGCGGTTAGATGGGTTGTAGCTGGTTCTCTGCCCAACGGTGTAAGTGTGCAATCTGGAAGAGTCTCGATTATGTGTGGTGGGGCTAGTTTGTGGGCCAGTACAACCATGGTTCTATCTGCATCGACGGGTAGCACTGTCTTTTGTGAAGAACGGGTTTTTGCTCCCTTAGATACTGCCATCACCCCCTCCAATTCAAATGGCTGATAAACAAGAAAAGAAATTGAACGTACAGACATTGTATGATAGACAGATGTGGTAATTCACATATATGTTGTCTAACCAAACATGATAGCATGACACAATTTCACATATATGATGCCTAACTAAACAGGATAGCATGACACAGTTTTAGATATATGATGGATAACTTAACAGGATATAATGGCATAATTCAACATATGATGAGTACCTAAACAGGATGACATGACAAAACTATATGATGTCTTTCTAAAAATAGGTTGGGATGAAATAATTCACATACATGTTGTCTAAGTGTACAGGATGGCATGATATAATTGACATAATTGATTCATATACTAAGCAGCTGGCAATCGCATGTATGATCTCTAAACTAAGTAGATAGAATTCAATATTGTGCATATGATGTCTAAACTAAGCAATGCAAGACACCATATGCATCATATGAGAAATATAAACATTGCAACTTAGAGCATACACCTCAGGTGGGATATAGGACTGGTCATCTGTCTCTGAATCCTCCTTTGGGGAGCTCCCTGTAACCATTGAGATATATGCTTCAACAGGTACCATTGCCTGCTCTGAAGACCTTGTTTTCACTCCAGATTTTTCCATAACCGGATCAAATGGCTGATACACATGAAGAGTAGTTCAATATACACAGATTGTCGACAAATGGAATACGTAATGAAAAAAAAGATGGCATGAGATAATTCACATATATGATGCCTGGCTCCATGGCGGTGCATAATTCACATATATGATAACTGGCTGAAAAACATGGCATTGCATAATTCACATATCTGATATAGAAAGCAAACAGGAGGCATTCACACAAAGCACGTCTAATCTAAGCAGATGGCATGGCAATGCAAGACACCATATGCATGATATGAGCAATATAACCCAGCCAAGTTAGAGCATGCACCTCAGGGGGGGGGATACGACTGGTCATCTCTCTCTGAATCCTCCTCCGAGGAGCTATCTGTAACCAGCAAGAAATCTGCATCGACAGGTAGCACTGACTGCTCAGAAGACCTTGTTTTCACTCCAGATTTTCCCATGACTGACTCAAATGGCTGATGCACAGGAAGAGTAGATGAATGTATAAACATTGTTGACAAATTGAATACATTATGGAAAAAATATGGCACAATACAATTCACATATACGATGACTGGCTAAACAGGATGGCATTGCATGATTCACGTATATGATGCCTGGCTAAAGAAGATGGCATTGCATAATTCCCATATACTCCCTTCGTTCCTAAATATTTGTCTTTTTAGAGATTTCAAATGGACTACCACATACGGATGTATATACACATATTTTAGAGTGTAGATTCACTCATTTTGTTCCGTATGTAGTCACTTGTTGAAATCTCTAAAAAGACAAATATTTAGGAATGTTGGGAGTATAATATAGAAACCAAACAGGTGGCATTCACACAAAGCAAATCTAAACTAAGCTGATGACATATAAGATGTATAATGTAAGCAATGCAAGGCGCCATATGCATGATATGACCAACATCAGCATGCCAGGTTAGAGCAAACACCTCAGGTGGTAAACAGGCGTGGTTGGCTCCTTCTGAATCTCCATCTGAACAGTTATCTTCCTCTGGAATACAATCTGGAAATGCAGGAGGGGGGGCACTTCGCCCACCATGGAGCGGCGTCTGCATGACATTATATTCGCACGCAACAGTCTTCTCTTTTTCTCTACATGTTCAGTACGATTGTGTACAATATCTGACATGCATAATAAAAAAATAGTTAGATTTTGTAAGGCCTAAGGGGTGCATGCAAAAATCAAGACTGATGGTAGCAAACGAGTGGATGGATCCAAAACTAATGATAGCAGGTAGATTATAGCTTCAGTTTAAAAAGATAGACAATGGATCATCTATTGTTTGTTGCCCACCCAACATGAACCACATAGAAGACCCCAGATGAACCAGATAGTAGACAGATACTATTCGTTGCTGGCTCGATATGAGACCCATGGGCAATTCGAAACTCAAGATTGAACGATAAAGTAGCAGGTAATAATAACCGATGTATAACGTAAGCAAACACGAAAGACTGCGACCTCTCTTCCGGAACTGTGTAGTCCTCAGGTTCATCTGCTCAGTCGATGATGGTAATGCAGTTGGCGTGGATGCCGGCAACGGGGAAGATGATCTGAGGCGGCGAAAGGAAGTCTGCAGGGGGGATCTCTACTGCAGTGAACGCTTCTTTCGATGGTGCACCTCAGGTGGGGTGGATGACGGCACGGCAGGAGCAGGACATCACACACAGAGTTTTCTTTGACGCCTATCTGAAAATGAAGTAAATCTGTAAGGGCTCCTTAGAATTGGAGGATTCTATAAACGCAGGGACAGGAAAAACACAGGAATAGGATAGGAATGCACGTGCAAAACAGAGCATTTGGAAACATAGGATTTCAATCAACCTGGGTGTTTGGCTCACATGAATTGGAAGAACAGAGGAATGGAGAAACAAAGTGATGCGACGAGTGTACAACCTCTTTGGCATAGCCTTGTGGACCTCAGCATCATTGGGTTGGACGTGGAGGATGTTGATGATGCTGGTGTGACTGTCGGAGGCGGGGAAGAAGATCCGAGGCCTCTGGAAACGGCGCCGAGGGTACTGCTCCGCTGTGATGGACGGTTCCGTCGTTGGAGCAGCTTCGCTAAGGTGTACGGCGACGAGGCTGAAGCATGACAAGACAGACAATGTTAATCTGAAGTGGGACCCTAATATCATCTGCAATAGATCATGTAAAATACATCACCAAAAAGTGCTAGATGTAAAACGCATCAGCCGCGCCACGGCCGCTCCGACACATGTTCTAAGTACTGTTCACTCTGAACTTAACTGAAGAAAATGAACTTCACAGTCGAAACTAAATTTTACTGTCGAAACTGATTTAACTAGTAACAGAGCATTGCAATAGATGTTTAGGGCGTTCGAGCACTAGTAGCAGAGAAGCAGTGATCTAAATTAGTAGACGCTCGAGCAGGGAACACACTAGCAGAGAGCAAGTCATGCAGTAGCACCGCGAGCGAGTGCTAAAGCAGCAACTCCTGTAGCTGTCGGAGGTCGTGCAGCAGCAGCAGTGCAAGCGAGAGCAAGAGTAGAGCAGCAGCACGAACGAAAGCAGGAGCAGTGCAGCAGCGCGACCGACAGCAAGAACAGAGCCACAGCGCGAGCGAGAGCCGGAGCAGCTGCAGCTAGTGCCGTTGTGGAAGTCGCCGCCGAGGAAGCAACGACATGGGGGAGAGACGCCGTGGATGATGTGGCCGGCAACGGCGCCGTCGATGGAGACACGCCATGTCTGCTCTGTATCGAGCACCGGCAGCCCCATGAGATCGAATAAAAGATAAAATGCAGCGGTGAGTGCAGAACCTCCTTGGTGGCGCCGAGTTGGCCTCGGCTTCATCGGAGGAATTGGTGAGGGTGCTGCGGTTCCGGTGGGGCAGGTCAAGACGGCGCTGTGGGGATTGAGGTGGCGCGATAGACGAGGCGAACGTCGGGGCAGCTCCTTGGAGGTGGAGGACGGGGCGGCTGATCCGGTGGGACGACGAGATCGACAACGGATCCTCATCCGGTGCGCCGCATGAGGGACGGCGAGCTGTTGCGGTGGACGACGTAGTCGGGGAAGAGTCTCCGGCTGGGCGGCGGTCGGGAGGCCGTCGGAGGAGCGTGGGGTTTCACGGGTTTTGGCGGCCTCGGTGTACGAATGGGGGGCGAAGGGGGAGGGGGAGCCAAGCTTAGGGACGCGCTTTTCCGAAATGTAGGGTAAGTTACCAGCGTACCCCCACCGGTTTTGACACCGCGACGTGGAGCTTCATTTCCGGCTGAGGGGTAGAAGGGGGATTTCGCGTGTCTGGGCTGCGGGAGCGATTTCAGATGAGGAGGGAGTTCTCGCACGCGTCCAAATTTCGGGATAACAAGGCGCGGCGCGGGTTGAAGAAGCGGGAGTTTCAAAGCAGGTGAGACAAAAGATACTCGAGCTTCAAAATTTCGGGATAACAAGGTGCGGATTCCTTGTTCGGCAGAACAAACTTAACGTGTAAAAAAACAATTCATACAAGACACAAGAGAGTCATGTCGCCTTTTACTATATTGCTATAGATGCCATTGAAAAAACTACAAGAAAAATGTAAAAAAAATCGGGAGGACAAGATTACCCTGCACAGTACCAAATCGATTCGCACTTCCCTCAACAACAACAAAAAACAAATCAATTCCCACCAAAGAAAGAGTAATGTCCCTTTTTATATGATTACAGATGCCATGATCTCGAATTTCAATTTTTGAATCCACGTTATGTTGAATTCGAATATATCGTTAGGTGACCTTGCGGTTTATAATTGATGTAGTCATACATTTTGATCTTCCATCATATATGAACATTTTACTCCACCATGTGAACATATATATTGTCATCTACCATATGGACTAAATTTGAATCAATTTTCCTTATTTGAATACGATTGTTGTCAAGTTATACAATAATTTAAATATTATCTTGATAACAAAAAACATACATATAACAGTAATCATATTTCACTATGAACTACATGTACCATACGCTCTCCAATTCAAATATTTGTATCCATTTTATGTTGAATTCAAATCATAGTACATTATTGGTCTAGGTAGCGAGATGTTTGGGATAATCTAAACCCTGTTTTCATACGTATAATTTTTGGCTGAATTGGGACAAGTTTTGGTATAAGCCTCTTGCAAAACCGGAGATTCTCTCAACAAGTCTCGTGGTTCCGAGAGGGAACATGTCACCTTTGTGTGCGAAACGATATACGCTGCCTCCCCCTGATTTTATTTACAGAGGCAACATAGAACTATATGAGTGCCCTGTTAAATTTTGGAATTATTTCGGGTTTATTTGGCCTTTTTATACATTAATTGAGTTTCTGGACTTTTAATGTGCATAATCTAAATATGAATTGCATGCACATGCTCCGGTGCACCAAAGTGGGTTGAAAAATCACATGTGTGTCCTTGGTTGAATTTCTAGGTCCCATGGAAGAAATGAGAATGAAATTCAAACATCTGGGCGTCATGACTCGGCCGAGAACATCGAGAAACTTTGATTTTAAATTCATGTAAATCCAAAACTCGCCTGGAAATCATGAAACTTGGCATGGTGTCATGTCATGGCACTAACATGTTGTGGTAAAAAAATGGGCCTATTTGGAAGCTCGTGGTTCTAAGAGGGAACATGCCACCTTTGAGTGTGAAATGATATACGCTGCCCCCCCTGAGTTTCTTAACAAAGGCAACATAGAAGTACATTAGTGCCCTATTAAATTTTGGAATTATTCCGAGTTCGTTTGTCATTTTTTATACATTAATTGAGTTTCTGGTCATTTAATGTGCATAAGTCAAATTTGAACTAGAAGCACATGCTCTCGTGCACCAAAGGTCGTTGAAAAATCACATTTGTGTCCTCGGGTGAATTTCTAGGTCCCATGCAAGAAATGAGAATAAAATTAAAACATCTGGGCATCGTGGCTCGGCCGAGAACATTGAGAAACTTGGTTTTAAAATTCTTGTAAATCCAAAACACGTTTGAAAATCATGAAACTTGGCATGGATGTCATGTCATGGTACTACCATGTTGTGGTAAAAAAATTGGCCGAATAGGAACAGATTTTGGTATAAGCTTCTTGCAAACCGAAGCTTCTCTCAAGAAGGCTCGTGGTTTTGAGAGGGAACGTGCCACCTTTGAGTGCGAAACGATATATGTTGTCCCCCTTGAGTTTATTTACAAAGACAACATAGAACTACATGAGTGCCCTATTAAATTTTGGAATTATTCCGGCTTCGTTTGGCCTTATTTACACATTAATTGAGTTTTTGGTCATTTAATGTGAATAATACAAATTTGAACTACAAGCACATGCTCTCGTGCACCAAAGTTGGTTGAAAAATCACATTTGTGTCCTCGGGTGAATTTCTACTCCCTCCTTCCATCTATACAGGTCCTAATGCGTTTTTCGAGGCTAACTTTGACCAAACGTTAGAGCAATAATATATGACATGCAACTTACACAAAGCATACCTTCAAATTTGTATGTCAAAGGAGCTTCCAATAATATAATTTTCATAGTATACATCTCATGTGCTATTAATCTTGTCAATAGTCAAAGGCTGTCTTGAAAAACACATTAGGCCCTATATAGATGGAAGGAGGGAGTAGGTCCCATGCAAAAAATGAGAATAAAATTCAAACATCTAGGCATCGTGGCTCGGTCGAGACCATTGAGAAACTTGGTTTTAAAGTCATGAAACTTGGCATGGTGTCATGTCATGGTAGTACCATGCCGTGGTAAAAAAACTGGCCGAATAGGAACAAATTTTGGTATAAGCTTCTTGCAAATCGGAGCTTCTCTCAAGAAAGGCTCGTGATTCAGGGAGGGAACGTGTCACCTTTGTGTGCATAATTCAAATTTGAAATACAAGCACATGTTCCAGTGCACCAAAGTTGGTTGAAAAATCACATGTGTGTCCTCGGGTAAATTTCTAGGTTCCATGCAAGAAATGGGAATGAAATTCAAAATTCTGGGCGTCGTGGCTGGGTTGGAAACATTGAGAAACTTAGTTTTTTAATTCCTGTAAATCCAAAACACGCATGAAAATAATGAAAATTGGCTTGGTGCCATGACATGGCACCAACATGCTGTGGTAAATTTGCAGTCTGATTTGCGAAGGCGCACACATTAACAATCCACAAACTCATTTTGGAACAAGTGTTGTCACGTTACAATCGGAAACACAAGTATTATTGAAACCGTGGGCGTTCTACTTACTAGTACCATTTACGTGCCGCCACGCGTCCCCATTTTTTATTAGCTAGGAGGCGCCGTGCAGGGTAGCTATTTGAGTATGAGAGGCATGCGATCAGACCCCTGCGCGTGCTTATCGGGAGGAGAGCCCTTTGACCTCCATCTGCCGTCCATCTCTCTCCGAAGGTCTCCATTAATGGCTCCCGAGCCTCTGTTTAATGGCGTGGCTATGTCTCACTCGACTGAGATTTAAGAGAGAAAAAAGAAAATCTGAAAGCACGGATCTTGATGTAAGATCCGACGGACCTATATAGCATCTACTGCGAATTATAGCAAGACTGATGAATATCTAAGGACGATTAATTTTTTTGATCAAAGAAGGGCTTGCCCCTTCCGATTTCCATTACTGAAAACCACCAGAATTCACAAGAAGTTCAGCACAACTCCAGCCTAACACGAAGGACTAAAAGCTACCAGATTGAAATCGAAACATCCCAAGAGGCCAACAAAGGCCAAACATCAGCGCTAGAACCCAACATTTCACAACCGACGACACAATCCACATCCTGAACCGATTATTACATCAAAAGAAACCAGGAAACTGAAGGAAGCCCAGCAGCAACTAGAAGAACAGCAACGCCAGGGTCTCCACAACAAGAGTTTTCTTCATTCCAGCCTCGCAACATTGATCTTCCACAGAAAGATAAGGACGATTAATTGTCTTACATAATTAGAAAGATAATTAAAAAAGCCACATGCGGCTATGCCCGAAATACACAAGGGCAAAAGAAGAAGGAAGACAAGGATCTGGCTCGCTGATCTCTACTTTCTTGATGCGTTTCTGCAGGCCGCGGGAACTAGTCTCCGTGGCGAGCGGCGATGAGCTCTTTCGTGTCCTCCAGACGCTGCTTGAGAACATCCACGGATTCCTCCACCAGCCTTTGGTGCTCGTTGCGGAGCATGTCATTCTCGTCCATAAGTTTCTTGACGATGACGTCGGTCCTCTTCAACAAGGCACTGGTCTCCTCCTGCTGGTCTGCACTTCGGACGATCTTCTCCCTCAGCAGGTCGCGCTCGGCCCGGAGCCTCTCATTGCCCTCCCTTAGTTGCCGGATGACGCCGGTAGCCTGTTCAAACAAGGCTTTCATGTCGTCCTGCAACCTCGCCCAGCCGGAGATCTGATCCATCTGGCTATGGACGATCGCATGCATGCGCCTGTAACAGTCATCGCCGGCCCGCGAGAAATTTTCCCAGGCCGCCGCGGTGCGGCGGGTCATCTCTGCTGCATTCGTGGCGCGGCGGGACATCTCTGCTGCTTCCGCGGCGCGGCCGGACCAGTCTGCTGCATCGACGGCGCGGCGGGACCTCCGTGCTGCTTCAGCGGCGCGGCGGGACCTCGGTGCTGGTACTTCCGCGCGGCGGGACATGTCAGCTGCTCTCGCAGCGAGGTGGGACATCTCTCGTGCTTCCGCTTCCATGCTCGCCTCTCCCTGGTGGCAATCTCTCGACCCAGATCTCACGCTGGCCATGGCAGACGCAAGGGAAGGATGCTGAATGACTTGTTTATTTTTGTGGATGAGGAGTTGACGAGGAATGTGTAGTCATCTTGGCATACTAGTATTTATAACCGAGTACTATACGCTCCTAAGTGGGAAACCGTTTAGGTTGTGATCGGTGTGAACAGGTTTGCAATTCAATATAGCGTGGTACTAATACGCTCCTAAGTGGGAAACCGTTTAGGTTGTGATCGGTGTGAACAGGTTTGCAATTCAATATAGCATGGAGTAATTTGGAATGTGACGAGACGCAAGCTCAAAATTTATTGACGGTTCTAGTTTCGAAGTGCGACACTATTCCCGGATGGAGTACTTCTTTTTCTACTCCCTTCTTTCCGGTTTTATAGGGCTTATCTCAAAATTTTAGTTTTTCCATTTTATAAGGCTAAATTTAGTTGTTCTCCAACACATGTTGAGATTCCAAGGTGCATTAAATCATTGCATGCAGGTATTAAGAGAATATTGACCAATGCATGTACTTTATGCATGCATGCATTGCAATTAATGCATTGATAAACATAATTTTTTGAGAAAAACAAGAGCATTAATTAGGTGCTTTTGCAAAGTACAAAAAATATTCCACCACTCACCATCTTGGTTGGTGAGATTTTTGAATTAAGCCCTATAAACCGGAAAGGAGGGAGTACTGCTGTGTATGTGCAATAACTGGCACCGTCGTATACATATCTTACGGTTAATGGGGCGTTCGACAGGAATAGCCGCGTGGCGAGCTCTAGGCTAGTCTTTTTTTCAGACGCATTAAACCTATCTCTCGGGACTTCTCGCACGCACCATCGTGCCACCCACAAAAACTTGTACTCTGAGTTTAGTAGTACGTTATACAGGAAGAAAAGAGGTGCACGCACACACTCGTCCTCTCACACACGCGTCTGTTTTTTCTCGAAAAGGAGGATGATGATCCCCGGCCTCTGCATCTGGGAGTCACACACGCATCTATAGCTACGAATTGTAGTGTTCCCAACCATCCGATTGGCTCTATCATGGATGTACCTATATACTAAAACATGTCTAGATACATCTGTATTATGACAAATGGAAGGCATGTATTGTGGAACGGAGGGAGTGCTTGTCATCAAAATGGATAAAAAGGGACGTATCTAGAACTAAAATACATCTACATACATCTCCTTTTATCCATTTTGATGACAAGTAGTACTTCTTACCCAAAGGAACTTTATATCCAACAGACACAAAATATCCGTTCGACTGTTGGAAATTACTGATCTGATGTCGAAGTAATTGCTGCATCGCCACCAAAACCCACCATTTCTTAAGCTAAAGTAGACCAAGGTAATCCCTATATTAGCATATTACTAAGATAAACAGAAGGCACTGTAGAAACATTTAGGACGTGAGCTTGTCAATCTAAATGTGGAGGGACACAAGCTTAGCCCCGGCCAGCAACTTGGGCGGAACTGTCAAGAAGGTCAGCTCCTCCACGTTGACGTCGCCGGGATCCTTGTTGTTTGTCACCTCCATTTCCACCTTGACAGCGTCGGTCGTGCCTTTGGGCTCCCCCGGCGGGCCGTTCGCCCACAGCTTGGCCACGTAGTGCGGCAGTGGGGACGCTCCCGCTCTGATGCAGACGACCGACACGGTGATAGGCGCGCCGATGTCGAGCATGCCGCTGACCAAGAAAAACGCGCGGCGGTCCTCCTCCGCGAACAGCAAGAGCCGTTGCTCCGACAGTGGCACTTGCAGCTGGAGCACCTTGTCGTACTGGATCATGTGCATGGGCATGGGATGCGCGGTGCTGATGTGGTGGTAGAGCGCCGGCGGCAGGCCTTCACAGCCACAGACGGGCACGGGGCATTTGTAGGGCGCGAGCGGACACACGCTCTGGTGATCGGCGAGCTTGTGGTAAGTGATGTAGAGCCCACAGCCTCCGTGCGGGCACTCCACCCTCACCGACGAAAGGACGGAGTCCACCGCCGTGTTCCGCACGTCGAAGCCACCGCCGCACTCGCACTTCTAGCACTGCCGCTGGTTCCCGGGGTGCTCGACGCGGCAGTCCGCGCAGGCCAGGTGCCCTCCCTTGCACTGCAGAAATCAATCGAACATCACATCAATCAAGAAACATGCACCTTGCTCAATCAGCCGAACGGACGAGGTGTATTTGAACCTCATACACTGGAGGCGTCAAGGGGCGCAGGCACAAGGGGCAGTGGAGCACGGTGAGGTCCATCGAGACCTTAGAGAGCTCCATCGTCGGGTCCTGTTCGGTCTGCATGATCTCGCCCTCCTCGTGCACAACCATCTCTCGACTTGGGCCGGGGTATTACAAAGCTTTACCGTCACATATTTTATACTACTTCAAGGTGCATTAAATCAACACATGCAAGTATCAAAAGGAGAGTCACGGCATGCATGCATGCGTTGTAATTAATGCATCGGTAAACGCAAATTATTGAAATATATCGAGTGCAGTGCTTTGATGTGTCGCGTCAACTCGTACATCAACGAGAAGTTTGATTATCCTCTCCCTCGCGGACTTAACTGCACCTGCCTTTGGCTGTATGACAGGTTGGCCACACACCTGTCGGGCCCACCTGTCATACACGCAAAGGCAGGAGCGTCCCTCCCTCACCCATGAGCATGGTGGCTGGCAAGACTAGGAGAAGCTTTCGCTACACGCTCTCCCTCCCGCACGCGATGGACATGCAGCAGTTCAATCGGTGTCAGATGGCCAGAAGCGTACTGTAGTACTCCTGCAGTGCAGTAGTACTCCATCATTGTTCGACTTCCCGAAGAGGCGAAGAGCCAAGCGCAGCCCGGACGCTCGTGTGGCAGTTTCATGTGTAGAGTAGTCTAGGATAGCGTGTACCGTGCCTGTAAGCTTAAAATCGTTGGGGTCGGCTCCATGCTATGTGGCCGTCTCGAAGTTTTTAAAAAAAATTAAAATAGTCTTCTGGCCCTACCTGACACCCTGGTGATTGTAGTTTGCACGCTCATCTGGTCAAGACAGGAATATATATTTTAATTTGTTTTTTTCGAAAAGGGGGGACTCCCCGGCCTCTGCATCAGAACGATGCGTACGGCCACATATATTTTAATTTGTGGTGGGTAAATGTTAGAGGTTGCAGCAAATAAATTGTACACTGCGGGTCTTTCAGCCAAGTTTAGAGGCAAGCATGTGGGGCCAGTGCTATGATGTGTCACGGCAACTCGTACAACGAGGAGAAGCTTGGTTTTACTACATGCCTTCTCCCTCACCCATGCGCGCGGTTGCTCGCAAATGAGGACAGGCTTTTGCTTAGTAGTACTTCTACAATAAGCTATCCGTCCCGCTCGCGGTGGACGGACATGCAGCAGTGGATTCGACACTGTAGAAGCAGTAGTAGTAACATCATTGTTTGTCTTCTCGAAGAGGCGAAGAGCCAAGCGCAAACCGAACGTTGCAGTTGCGAACATTGGAGCACGCATATAGCCAGGCTCTTGCATGAGACAAAATTGCTATATGAGCCCACTATTGTACTAGTACGTACAACTACTTGCTAGTATATCCCTGTAAACCAGAAAGGAGTATTTGCCCTTCTAGAGATTTCAACAAGTTACTATACTACACCGAGACGGAGTACATATGGAGCAAAATGAGTGAATCTGCACCGTAAATAAACACGTACTAGTTCTATCGTTTTCCTCTCCGAGGTGCACAATATTGAGTATACTGACTAGTCTCTTTTTGACACGCATTTACGTTTTTTTACACAGTACAGACGCAAGCGCTCATATACACGCGCATACGCTCACCCCTATGAATGCACACACGCACGGCACTATCATCTTGAAATTTACGAAGTCACCATAGGCACCTCATCGTCGACGGGTCCATAGGTGCTTGAATGCCAAGGAGGGAGAGGGTAGCGGTTCCCGAGACGTTGAACGGTCAATGATGCATCATCAATTACATGCAGAGGGAATTAATTGGAGAAGCATAATAGAGCCAGCACGATGTGAATGCAATAGAGTTTGAACTCTCATATAATAAAGGCGCCCCACCACTCCAATCCATCTACTCCCAAGTCTCTGCGCAACACTGCTCACTCCAATCCAAGACCAAGTGACCAGAAGCCACAAGCACCTATGGAGGCGATGGACGCGAGCGGCAGTCGGCTGTGCCAAATCATCCAAGGCGCCGGCCTGCGGCCCCGCACCGCGCAGCGTTTCCAGACTGTGCTGGCGACCGCAGGCATCGTAGCCCTCGCCGACGCCAGCTTCGCCTCTCGCATGGATGACATGATGGTCAACTCCATCCGCAAGTTCACCGCCGTCAAGAAGCGCGCGGACGACCTTGCCGTACTGCTCCAGCCCGCGTGCCCAGGCTCCTCATTGCCTGCCACCCTCATCGGCCTCCATGGTGACGAACTCTTTCAAGCCCTGGTGGCCCTGCAGGTGCCGGAGGTCGCGACGAAGAATGTGCACCTCGAGGCCGCGCTCGCCGCGCAGCGCCTCGCCATGCGAGAAACCGTCGACCTGCACATCCACGTCTACGAGGAAATCGTCTACATAGGCCACTACAAGGCAAGCGAGGATATAAAGACGTTGGCCTTCTTCCAGCGGCTGGAATCTTTGGACGCCATTGTTCAGAAGCACGTCGACCTGGCCACGAAAGCCGCTGCTACTTAGGCGCCGTTCGGTGGGCTGGCGCCCTGACTCGAGGAGGTGGACATCGTCGATGGATGCATCTCTTCTTGCCTCCTGTAACCAGCACTGCATCGCCTCGTGGCCTTAATGTTTTATTAGTATAGTACTCCCTCTGTTCCCAAATATAAGTCTTTCTAAAGATTCCAGCAAGTGACTACTACATACGGAGCAAAATGAGTGAATCTGCACTCTAAACTATGTCTACATACATCTGTATGCTGTATTCCATTTGAAATAGTATCTAAAAAGGCTTATATTTATTAACGTAGGGAGTATATGGCATTTTTATTCCAGTCGTAACATTTTCACTGTGAGGTGGGGCTGCAGTTGGGCAAACCCACCCCGCCCACCGGGTATCGGCCGAGTTTAGAATTAGAAGAGAGAAACGAGGGAGGAGAGCTAGCTGTAGCACGGACGCTGTTGTCAGATGGGATTCGTGTTTATAGAATAGGAGTACTGAGCACTCGTGCCTCTTTTTTTTGAGGAAAAAATTAGTCGTATGTCTAGTACCACTAGTTGGGTGCGTGCGACCTATAGCTGTCATCACTTTAGGTCTCCTTTTCGAACCGCGGCTACGCTTCACAGTACATATTATTTCACGCATTTATCCTCCTATATGTACTCCTAGGCTATTTCCACGTGCTCCCATTCGCCGACATGTGGGACATAGAGCATCTGGGTCGTAGTGCATGCACAACTCGGAGCATATGCCGGGGTACTTTACATTTCAGACCTCACGAATTACATGCAAACCCCCCACAGAATAATAAATAAATGAATGAATTACTACATGAAACCGGATTATTTTCGTGGAAACCGGAGCACGTTCATTAAATTTTGTACATAACACGTTTATAAAAAATGACCGGACCGAAACCAGTCTAAGGGCCTTTTTGATTTTTCCCGCAAAAAAGGGCCTCTTTGATTCGCAGGATACTGAAAACACAGGAATGGGGAAAGTATGATGGCGATGAATCGAGAAGAGGAGAACTCTAACTCAGTTAGAGGTTAGAGTTAGATTCTAACCCTGAACTAACTCTAAACCAAAGAGGTGTATGGATGGCAGGGTTAGATTGACAATAAATGCTCTATCTCAATCATTTGACTACTTTGGACCCTATTTCCTGCCGGATTTGGAGGGTGCTTGGATACGTTTTAGTTCCATGACTAAAAGTAGTGGGACTAAAACTTGCTAGCCTCACCCATGCTTGGATCCAAATACTAAAGAGACTAAAATCAAGTTAATGAGCATTTATTATCCTCCAAACCCTCCAATCCAGAACTCGCCTGTGTTAAAGGAAAGGAGTTAAATGAGGAGAGAGAGGACTAATCCACATTTTAGTAGGGGTACCCCTGACTAAAATTTTTTAGTCTCAAGACTAGTTTTAGCCCCTCTTTAGTCAGGGGTGCTTGGAACTTTAGCCTCTTAAAGAGACTATTTTTAGTCAGACTAAAATAAGTCCCTTGGATCCAAGCACCCTCTTGGTGTGGCCAGCTCTTCTGTGGCCTCCTCCCGCTCACAATTGACATAAACGAACCATCTATACAAATCAAGCATGCAAAACATGATAATTTTTACTTTGTCCATACAAATGAGATATCCCACTTAAACATACAAGTCGTCAATCAAGCTTCACAAAATAAAAAAAACACTTCATGAAACAAAGAATGAGCTAACTCATCATGGAAGTCATTCACGATAGGGAGGGAGCCCGGAGCCCCTCACACACCGAGGGAGGAGCTCGCCATCGTCGCTCTGGAGGAAGGCTCCGTAGAGCCCAAGCCCCGGGAACCCCTCCGACGCCGGCCCTTGTGAGTTGAGGTCGACACCGGCATGGGTAGCAGGGCCGCTTGCCGCCGACTGGGAACTTAATCTTTGGGCCTCTAGAAATAATGCAAGCCTGTAACTAAAATACCTAGAAAGGTGAACTGAATCTTTGGGCCTCTAGAAATAATGCAAGCCTGAAACTGAAATACCTAGAAAGGTGAACTGAATCTTTGGGCCTCTAGAAATAATGCAAGCCTGAAA
>NC_057811.1:370599425-370601955 GCF_018294505.1 Triticum aestivum | reverse complement strand
AGAAATAATGCAAGCCTGTAACTAAAATACCTAGAAAGGTGAACTGAATCTTTGGGCCTCTAGAAATAATGCAAGCCTGAAACTGAAATACCTAGAAAGGTGAACTGAATCTTTGGGCCTCTAGAAATAATGCAAACCTGAAATTGAAATACCTAGAAAGGTGAACTGAATCTTTGGGCCTCTAGAAATAATGCAAGCCTGAAATTGAAATACCAACAAAGGTGACCTGAATCTTTGGGCCTATAGAAAGATTTATTACCTCCTCAAGCAGCATCAAACAATTCCATGCGTGCACCACAAATCTATACCAAGTTTGACCAGGATCTACTTTTCCAAATCAGAATTAGCGCTAGAGCAAGCAAGATCAATGATATGGCCTTGAGACAGAGAAGGAACGAACAAACTCACCCCTCTCACGACCTCCCTGGTAGATGCGCCGCCGCCGCGCACGACAGAGGGAGAAAAACGACTGGTGAAGGGGGAGCAGGGCGACCTTCGAAGGCCGGAGGGAGAGGGCGGCCGGAGTAGGGCGGCGGAGGCCGGAAGGAGAGGGCGGCCGGAGGAGAGAGAGGGCGAGCGGCCCTATGGGGAACAGAGAGGAGTCGTGCGAGAGGGGGGAGCGATCTGGTGCGGGCAGGGGAGATTTTTTAGTTCTCTTTTAGTGGGCCCAAGGATAACTAACCCAATTAGAACCTCTCCACTGGGCTAGTTTTTTTAGCTGGGTTAGAGCAAACTAGCTCAAACTAACCCCTCTTGTTTCAATAATTTGAGGCTATTTCAACCCAAACTAGCTCTAACTCAGGGATCCAAACAAAGAGGAGTGTTACTGTACATGCTACAGTGTGGACCATAGCACATTGTTTTTTATGGCCATATCACCACATTGTTTTCTACTGCTGGTTCACTGGGCTACCGTGGTTCGCATTGCTGGTTCACTAGGCTGCCGTGGTTCGCACTCCTCCAACTTGAGTAGTACTCCCTCCATTCCTAAATATAAGTCTTCGTAGATATTTCACTGTGGACCACATACGGATGTATATAGATGCATTTTATGTGTAGATTCACTCATTTTTCTCCGTATGTGGTCCATAGTGAAATCTCTCCAAAGACATATTTAGGAACGGAGGGAGTAGTATAGTACTAGTATATACCGCATCATTCTTTGCTCCTTCTTACTACTCCGACATGTGGGAGAGCCAGCATCCGGGTCGACGTGTCATGCACCAGATTAGAGCACGGAACGGAAGGGGGGCATCACCCCGGTCGGAGCGCCAGTAATTCATGACTATAGTGAGTGGTCATATCACAAGTCTTTCTAGCAGTAACGCGCCATCAAATCGCACAGCCCCACTCGCTCACCCTCCTCGCCTCTCTGTCAAACCGCCTACCCGAAAACTGCCGCGCGTAGTGCCCGGGAAAAGCCCCGCCCTCAACTTTTAACTACGCGAAAATAGTTCGAGCTTGTTCTTCTATATAAATACAGTACTTACTGTATGTTTATTCGCCCGTGGGGTTGTTCAATGAATGGAGGGGCGGGGAGCACAAGTGAACAATACTGTAGTACTACTAGTAGTAAGTAGGAGTCGTACAGTAGTCACCTTAAATAGAGAGTTTCTTTTCTTTAATGACACGTACACAAATTGAAACGCTTGTTGTGGAGAGAAAAAAGATAATCACTCCACCATATATGGACGCGGGGGCCTGAGCGCTTGCTTTACTAGGGTTGCCCTCTTCATTCTCTCATCCTCTCCAGATATAAACAAGACATCGGTAGCGACATTTTCTCTCTGCTCACCGCTGGTCACAGATCCGGCCGGATCCCTTCGGCCGGTGTGTGTAGAGGACTAAAAGGTGCATCGTTCACGCGGTTATCACCGCCGAGGGAGGAAACCCACAGCTGCCGGAGGGGCCCGATCCTCTGCCCGTGCCGTTCTCTCCGACACAGCGCCGGCTCGGGAGGTCCTGCGACCCTTCTTCCTCCCTGCCGTATTGTCCGCAGATCCGACCTGCCGCCGCCGACATCCCGGCGAACCTCAGGTATAAGTTCTTCGGAAGCGGCCTTGCTCTACTGCCCCAGCTCCCCACGTGTCTGCATGTGCATCTTTTTCTACTCCCATCAGCTCTTGCAAAGCCACCTAAATTTTCAGTATTATTAGAGGTAAAGCTACTTCATGCATTCGAATCTAGGGCTTTGTTCAAACAACGAAGAAAGGGGGGAAAGTTGTAGCATGAATCTAGGACTTGATTCAAAGAGGAAATAATATGGTGAAAGTAGTAGAGACCGGATACCCAACCGGTCTCTTGGTTGAAAAGGGAAATAATGGGAAAACGCAGTACAAACTGGATAAGGAACAGATCTATTATTGGTTGAAAAAAGGATAGAAAGTGGTGGCTGGTGGACAAGTCAACAGAGTATGTCCAGGATTAGATTTGCTGCCATCACATAGTAAAAGGTCTCCAGGATTAGATTTGCTGCCCTCACATAGTAAAAGGTCTCAGGATTAGATTTGCTGCCCTCACATAATAAAAG
>NC_057811.1:370592317-370599288 GCF_018294505.1 Triticum aestivum | reverse complement strand
GGTCTCCAGGATTAGATTTGCTGCCCTCACATAGTAAAAGGTCTCCAGGATTAGATTTGCTGCCCTCACATAGTAAAGGTCTCCAGGATTAGATTTGCTGCCCTCACATAGTACAAGGTCTCCAGGATTAGGTTTGCTGCCCTCACATAGCATGAACAAACTCGACATCACCACTTTATGCCTCCTTGTAGGTACATTGTGCTGATGCGTCCACTGTCGCATGTCCTTATACCAACCTTTTGTTGTTGTTTATGTAAGGGCGCATGTAAAATGAAGCGATCAGACTGTTACCTTAGGGACATGTCTAACCAGTGTTATTGTTAATCTAATGCCTCCAGTGATAATATGCAATTAAACTGTGTTACAAATGGCACTCCTGCTGTTTTCCCCAGTATGATAAGTAAGTTGCTCCTTTACGCTGCTGAGTGTCCTGGTGTCCCCATAGTCCCATGCCCTTAAACCAACTCTATAGCTGCTGTTGATTTACTGTGTCTGGTAAACAAGCAATGCCACCATTAAAGTAATCCCATATTTGAGGAATCTCATTGTTGATCGTAATGCTTCTGGTAAGATGAAGCATTGCTGACGTTTTAAAATTTCTACTGTCCTTGCATGATTGCCATGAACATAATTAAGATGCTTCTTTTCATTTTGTATATGTTTCGTATATTCTTATTGACCAGCAACTGTTTACTTTCTATCTTTTTGTGCAGATAGGGATATCCATTTCACCTTGTTGCTATTGTGACCTTTTGGTGAACTGCACAAAACACTTTTTTGGAATGAGTGTCTTGTGGAGTTCAACTAAAATGTTACATGGGCAACATCTCTCAATTTTGGTGGAACTGCACAAAATGGTGATTGGAGTTTCCAAAATCTCCGTCAAATTCTGCTGGTAATCTCGTGCAACATTTTATTAGCCTTTGCAAGATGAGTCGTAGCTGAATGATGCAATCTTTGCTTCATTTCAGGTGAACTGCAGAAAAAGTGGCATGAATTGAATCATCGAGTGGAGCTGCAGGTTGACTTCCACTAGTGCCAGTATTATAGTAATCATGCTCTTTATTGTTTGCGTTGTGCAAACAGGAATACTCAACTACAGATGTTGTGACGTTCAAGAGCATTCGCCAAGTTCTTCGATTGTATGACATGGCTAGCCAAGATTGATTTAATCCCGATATTCACTTTATCAAAAGGCTCTAATGGGTTGGTTCTGAATCTTGCAAGCTGGGAATCAGTGAGATGTGTAGGCATCTTTGTTGTACTTATTATTTGAATCTTATTTGTTGGTTCTGAATCTTGCAAGCTGGGAATCAATGAGATGTGTAGGCATCTTTGTTGTACTTATTATTTGGATCTTATTTGTTGGTTCTGATTCTTGCAAGCTGGGAATCAATGAAATGTGTAGGCATCTTTGTTGTACTTATTATTTGGATCTTATTTGTTGGTTCTGAATCTTGCAAGCTGGGAAAGACAGCATGATGATGCAGAGGACAACAACCATAACAAACAGTTCAAACTTGGTAGTATTATCTTTGTGAAAGTTCGACAAATGTGCTGCTCGTGTGCGTTCTGAGAATAATAATTCTAATTGTTGTGCATGTTGATCTTGTGGCACTGATAGAACGAGCGAATGCATTGCTTGTTTTAAGTATAAATTTCTATTAAAGCTAATTAAATTTAAGTAAAGTGACCACTAACTCCTGTTATTACAGTGTCAATACAGACCCGCTCGTGAACCGACGTGTGGTCGAGGGTGCATCTTCTGCCGGGTGTGCAGCGGACGAGGGAGGGGTAGTAACTGTTGTCTCCTGTACACACTCAGCTTACTGTCGAATCTAGTTCCCCAAGAGCTGAAAAACGAACTGCTGCCGCCGCCTACACACTCGTTCACTCGAAGAGACTCCAATGGCGATCCGAGGGGTGAGCCTGCTGGATATGGACTTCAGCAAGGAGTTCCCCTTTGAGTTCGTCGTTCAGTCCTATGGCTGCACCAAGTTGAATGTGATGTACACGAACGATATGGACTCGGTGAAGCTCTGCCTCGCCTCAGTCCTATGGCTGCACCAGGTTCTGGAGCATTCGCCCGTTTCATCGGCAGCGCCAACTGCACCTTCGCTATGGTGGAGAGAAGGAAGAACGCGATGATTCGGCCATCTGGTGCAACAAGCTTGTCGACATCCAGAAGCAATACAAGATCATCAGCAACGGGCAGGAGAAGGACTCCGTGGTTGACCTCGCTGAGACCATCATCGACCCCTGATACGCCAACATGAAAGAAGACGACCTGAACACGTGGGAGGTACCTCCGAATCTAGCCTACATAACCTACGCGGCCAAGGACGCATACGCATGCTACGACATGTACAGGCAGATCTTGGACATGAGGGCGTGTTTGCTTCCCGTAACCGACGAGTACACGGACAGCCGCAGCATCATGATCAAGCGTGCCAGGAAGGTCTAGATGTTGTACTTTATCTGTTTATAAGCACCTTTATCATCTGAGTGTTTCGTGCATTAGCCTATGTGTCGTAATTATCTGTTTTGTCCGAAATATTTCTTTTAAGAACCCATTAACCTGATTGCTTTTTTAGTGGCTATTTGCTTATGTATGTAAACTAGTTCACTTGTCCATAAAAAAAACTAGTTCACTTGGCTGCTGTGCTTTGAATCTCCTTCCTCCCAACATATTCCCCTCCTCGGGTGGACCCAGCAGGTCTTTGAATTTTCTCCCACTTTCTTTTTCGATGTAAACTGAGTTTTCGCCCAGTACTTTCCCTAGAACCAACTCAACTGTCCCACGTCTAGCCTAAAAAAATATACCCCACATACTATTAACTCATCAAATTAAAATGATATTTTATTTTGTAAGTTGAAAGTTCTTACAAAATAATAATAATAATTGTTTATATATAACTTGGCAAGTTAACTCCTAGTGATTGCGTACATAAGCTTGCAAAGATTTTACTGACGTGCAATCATGTGTTTATGTTTTTATAAAATTTCTCCGTCTAGCCCAACATGATATTTTCACCCAGCCCAGCAAGTCCACGGATTTCGAGAAAAATGCAAATGGGATTTAAACGGGCTGCATAGATGCTACATCATTGTTTCACCCAGCCCACCAAATGGACTAAAAAACAAATGGACTGGCTGACATGTGGGCCAGTAGGTCGAAGCCTAAGAAGGCGTTGGATTTACATCCAACGGCCGGCATTCTTCTTCAATCTCTCGTCTTCTTCCCCCAGTGCTGCCGGAACCGCCTGCTCCAGCCTTCGGCGTCCAGCGGCGTTGTTTTGCGCTCCTCAGCGAAACGCTACCCTGCCGACGGCCAGGCCATCCCTCCACTCCGCACCTCCTGTTATTCTCTGCCGAGTGTAGGTCCACCCCGCACCCGAACCAGTCAAGTTTCCCACTCCTCTCCGTCTGCGACTCCACTGCCGCGTCTTCCCCATCTCCGGGTCGTTCCAGTCTGGGGTCTCGCCATCGTCCACCGTCTCGGTGCGCTCGGTGCGGCGTGGTCGACATACGAGAGTCATCAGAAGAGGACTGTACGTGGAGAGCCTGACAGCTGGGACCCACGAGGTCCATGGTCGCACGCAAGGAAAGTTCCTCCTTATTACGCACTGTACGTGCACTATACGTGGGAAGGGCTTTTGTATTTCGTGAAAAAAATGTTCCCCCCACTGACAGGTCGGACCCACCAGCTATATCTTCGCACGCAAGGAAGTGCCTCATTATTACGCACCAAAAAATGAATATCCCCTGCTAGCTGGGACCCACCATAGTGGGTGGATGACTTGTGGGCCTCTAAGTTGACGAGGACGGAGGGCTTTGTCAACTTAGTCAACATGAACGATCATAGCTCCAGTGACCGTACGATCTCCATCCAACGGCCATAGTGCTTCTTCAACCTCTGGTCTTCTTGTTCCAGCCGCCCAAAGCCGCGCCGGTCGTGCCGCGTGCTCCTGCCTCTCGTGGCCGGCTGTGATGCCGCGGAGGCCTTACCGCCCCCTACTACTCCCACCGCTGGCCCAGGGTATCCCTCTACTCACCCACACCCCCTGTTATTCTGCGGCGACGGCAGCCTCACGCCGCAGCCGAACCAGTGAACCCTCGTACTCCTCTCCGCGTGGGCATCCAATGCCGCATCTTCTCCAGCTCCGCGTCATCCCCTTCCTAGGCCTCGCCGTCGTCCACCGCCTTGGTGCTCTCGGCGCGACGTGGTCAATGTGATCAACGACCGACTTCCATCGGAAGAGTACTGTACGTGGAGAGGCTGACAGCTGGGTCCACGGCCACAGCACAGTTTTTTTGTGATTTGCCAAGTAAGTCGCTTTGTCAGGCCTGTTGGGCTGCAAATCTTTCAAGACGAGGAGAGCTTCATTCGGCTGCCCGAGAAAATGGCCTATCAGTAATGAGAAATGGGCTGTAAATTTTTAAAACACATCAAACCGGCAATTAGTTTCAAATATCTCTTTTTCATTTCGAGATTTTAAATTACATTAATTTTTATGCGTGGAGAATTTGTTGGATTTTATATTGATATACATTTATTTTTAAAATCAGTTTAAATGTGAGTCGAAATTTCGGGATTAAAAACAGTTCGGACCGCACCGAAATATGCAAAATTTCGTATAATTTTTTAACCGTGGCCACAATATGGGCTGTAATGCTAACAAAAAGAATATGGGCTCCAAAAAAACCTTAAGAATTATCAAATGGGCTGTAAATTATTAGAAATAATGGCAGATGGGCTGTATGCTGTTTTCCACAGATTTGAGGCTTTCCTAAAAAAAGGTTGACGCACAAGCAGTGACTGTTGGATGTCCATCGAATGGCCATCGTGCTTCTTCAATCTCTGCTCTTCCTGCTCCAGCCGATCAAACAAGCGCCGGCGGGACTGCCTGCTCCCTCCTCCCCGCGGTCGGCTGTGCTGCCGCGCAGGCCTCACCGCCCCACCGTACTCCCATCGCTGGCCTAGCCATCCCTCTACTCACCCACACCTGCTGTTATTCTCCGGCGACGGCAGACGAACCAGTAAACCCTCGTACAGTCATACTCCCCTCCGCGTGGGAAACAACTGCCGACTCTTCCCTGCCTCCGTGTCATTCCCTTCCTAGGCCTCACCGTCGTCCACCGCCCTGGTGCTCTCGGCGCGGCCTGGTTAACGTGGTCAACGACCGACATGCATCTGAAGTGGGCTGTACGTGGAGAGGCCGACAGCTGGGTCCATGGCCGCACGCAAGGAAATGCCTCCTTATTACGCGCAAAATAATGATTCCTCCACCTAATATCAGGGACCCACCGAAAGGGCCTCTGTATTTCGCTAAAAAAACGTTACCGCCTCTGACAGCTCGGACCCACCAGCTATATCTTCGCACGCAAGGAAGTGCCTCCTTATTACGCACAAAAAAATTAATACTTCCCCTGTTAGTTGGGACCCAGTATAGTGGCAGGCTGACTTGTGGGCCTACTAAGTTGACGGGGACGGAAGGCTTTATCAACTTAGTCAATATGCACGATTGTAGCTCCAGTGACCGTACGATATCCATTCAACGGCCGTAGTGCTTCTTCAACCACTGGTCTTCTTGCTCCAGCCGCCCAAACCAGCGCCGGTCGTGCCTCGTGCTCCTGCCTCCCGTGGCCGGCTGCGATTCTGCGGCGACGGCAGCCTCACACCGCAGAGAACAAGTGAACCCTTGTACTCCTCTACGCGTCGGCATCCACTGCCGCGTCTTCCCCGGCTCCGTGTCGTCCCCTTCCTAGGCCTCGCCGTCGTCCACCGCCCTGGTGCTCTCGGCGCGGTGTGGTCAACGTGGTCAAGGAACGGCTTCCATCGGACGTGGACTGTACGTGGAGAGGCTGACAGCTGGGTCCACGGCCGCAGCAAGGAAGTGCCTCCTTATTACATGCAAAATAATTATTCCCCCACCTGAAAGCGGGGACCCACCGGACGGGCCACCGTATTTCGCGAAAAAACGTTTGCCCCTGACTGCTGGGACCCACCAGCGACATCTTCGCACGCAAGGAAGTGCGTCCGGGCAAAAAAAAAACGATTCGCCCCCTGACTGCTGGGACCCACCAGCTACATCTTCGCAGGCAAGGAAGTGCCTGACAGTCGGGACCCACCTGGTCGAAGCGTACGTAGCGTTGTCATTCTGGTCGCGAACATGTACGTACATATATACTAGTGGATGTAGAGGCGCGCACGTGTCGTAGTAGCGCCGTGTACGTGTCGTAGTAGAGGCGCGCACGTAGCATGTACACGTACGTACAGCGGCCAGGGTGCAAGAAAGAAAATACGGCCACGTATGTGTACATACAGGCGGGGTTTGGAACGCCTACTTGCGCATACGTACGGCCAGGGCTCGTGTACATCGCTGGGTCAGAACGGAGAAACAGCATCGTCGTCGTGTTCATGGGAGGCAATGGAATGCATCGTGTTCATCGGGAGGCAACGGAACGCGTGGGAGCCAACCGGCTGGGTCAGAACGGAATGCGTGGTCGTTTTCATCGGGAGGGCTTGGATGGAACAGGCGATGGAAACGAGGCCTGGCGTACCACACAACGGAGGAAACGGACCTCCTACATTCGGAACGGGGTCCTGTTGATCGGGAGGGGTGTGGCGTACCGCAAAACGGAGGAAACGGACCTCCTACGGTCGAAACGGGGGTCCTGTTGATCGAGAGGGGTGTGGCGTATCGCAAAACGGACGAAACGGACCTCCTATGGTCGTAACGGGGGTCCTGTTGATCGGGAGGGGTGTGGTGTACCGCAAAACGGACGAAATGGACCTCCTACGGTCGAAACGGGGGTCCTGTTCATCGGGAGGGGTGTGGCGTACCGCAAAACGGGACTCCGCGGGATACTGTTCATCTCCACCGTCAACCTCCTCCAGCCTCCACGGGCTACCGTCGACCTCCTCCAGCCTCCACCGCGCGCTACTCCACCGGCTACTGTTCAACCAC
>NC_057811.1:370566033-370592081 GCF_018294505.1 Triticum aestivum | reverse complement strand
CATCGATCGGCTTCAGTTAGCAGCAGTAACGAAGGAATCGCTCGATCGGGTTCAGTTAACAGCCATCGATCGATCGCTCGGGTTCAGTAACGCGTAGCCTGCAGTGCAATCGCTCGGGTTCAGTTAGAGCCAACGCCTCGCACACACGCGCATACGTGTACGAGAGAACCGCGCATCGCTCGGCCCCCGACCTCCCACCGTAATCGGGAACTCGCCGAAATTTTCCTCGCCCTCGCTTCTACCACGGTTTTTTCCGTCATGGACGGCCCAAAGAATGTCATGCAGCTGCGTCTCCGGCCCGCCCAGGATGAAAAGCCCATTTTCTGTCATGATTTTTGGTCATAGAAGTAGGAGCCCACCACATCTATGATGATACCGGGTTTTGTCACAATTATCGTCATAGAAGTGTCATATGTATGATAGAAAAAAAATTCGTTCGGCCCAAAATGTCACGGATGTGTCTTTTTTTTGTAGTGTGGGAAAATGAAAATAGCACTTGCTTCACAATATGCCATTTAGGGCAGAATAGGAAATGAATTATTTGAGCATGATGATAAACATGACAAATGAAATATTTTGCCATATTTGAGAAAGATATGACCCCAAAAAATTATGAGAATTATTTGGGAATTTTAGGAGTGATGGAAATAAAGGTTGCTTCACAACCTAGGGCAATTTGAGTTATTCCTTTAATAGAAAAGGAATATTCCCAATAAAAAGAATATTGGGATTTGGGCTAGGATGAAAACGACAGGGTCTAGGGAAGGATTTGGGAATGACAAGCCACTCTGGAAACAAAGAAGAGGGCATCTTCTTCAGTTTCCAGACCACATAGCCACGAAAAAAGGAAATCACACGCAAAAACCTCAGAAAAACAAAAGACAAAGAAAGGGCCAAAAATCAGGCTGTTACAACAATGAGGGCATGGACCTCAAGTAGAGTACTAAGATCCTAATCTTCAGACGACCCATCAACCACTGCCCTTATATATTAAGCGGAGTGAATGAGTCCAATGATAGTAACACATCATAAACGATTAGTTGTTTCTCTTCAAAATGTCTCAGGCTGTCATGACAACTTTGGCATTTTCCAATTCGGCTTCCTGAGAACGGTTGCTTTTGTTGCATGGATATTGGTGTTATCGACAACATATTTCAGGGATGGTATACTTTATGTTACTTAGACAAATAATGAACTTGTTATGTTGATATTCCTTTTCTTATGGACATTTGCTATTTCTTCTACAGGAATGTAAGTTCTGGAGTCCCCATCTTTCGGTTTGCATCCTTTTCAGGAAGCCATCTTATAATGATTGGTTCTTGTCAATGCATAATGTATTTCACCTCTTTTCCTTTCATTCCATTGGGCATATTTGATCAGGATGTTTCTTCCTGGATGTGTTTACATGTACGTCAATGCCAAAGTGTTTAAAAAATAGAATCTTTCATAATAATATGATCAAATTAGGAAAAGTCCATCTCAAATTCCAAATTCTCTTGAAATATGTCCCGCTTCATTTCTTTGGGGAAGTATGCTGCCTGTATCACTCTGCTCATAGAAGGTACATAGTTATGTTCTGTTTACGACAAGTTCAAACTTGTACATTTTTTGTATACTTGGTTCATTTGATTAGGTTACAATTTGATAAATTCATACAATATTTTCTTTTCATAGATTCAACAATCACCTACTTAATCCAAGACATCTTACCCAAAAGGGCAACATGCGTTTCAAGCTTTTAGTACTCCTATTTGTCACCATTGTAGGTTCCTCACAGTTACCTTGGACAAATAAAGGTATCTATCATACAATAAAAAAATGCGAGTTTTTCTAAGAAAGCAAGGAGAACATATAAAAATCATCATGTACTAATTTTTGTCTTACTAGCAGCCCATCTGGTGATCTTAGAACAACATGTTCTTAAAATGGCCTCTCTTTTACGTTATGAAACATGCTATGATCTGAAAGTGTGCATCTTTTTTGAAAAACACATTGCATGAATATTGTTTTATCCCGTTGCAACGCACGGGCTCCATTGCTAGTTCTCTTGAAATATGTTCCGCTTCATTTCTCTTCGGAAATATGCTACATGTATCACTCTGCTCTATATAGAAGGTACAAATTATGTTCTGTTTACGACAAGTTCAAACTTGCACACATTTTGTATAATTGGTTCATTTGATTAGGTTACAATTTGATAAATTCATACAATATTTTCTTTTCATAGATTCAATACTTGCGTACTAAATCCAAGATGTCTTACCCAAAAGGCCAAAAGGTGTCTCGAGCCTTCACTACTACTATTTGTCACCGCTGTAGGTTCCTTTTTCATAGTTATCTTGGAAAAATAAAGGTATCTTTCATACCACACAAAATGTGTCGGAGTAATTGGCCACGGGTAGCCTCATCGGCCCCCCATGGCACTTCAAGACATCGGGGCTGGCTGCGCCCCTCAAAAAACAAAAGACCAAAATGCCGCCTTCTCGCAACCGACTAGTCCAAGTGGCCGACTGCCAGAAGACAGCAGGACTCAGCAAGCGGCCACGAGGTGGGCCAGCTCCTGGCAGGCGGCCTCTAGAGAGGCCAGATCCTAACAGGCGGCCCCAAGCATCCTCAGAGTCTGCGCCCACATGAATACGATGAGACAGGGTGTGGCTACAACACGCCCTGCCACCCCGAAATCCAGGGCCAAGCATGGCCACAGTGCCCCGTACCGGACGAGGATCTCCCGTCCGGCACGGCACTGTTGCCACTCTATCCATGACGTCACCTACGGCAGAGAAGGCCATGCCTCCGGTACGGGCTGTCGATACGGCCCACAGGCGGTGGACCTACCTGTCAGTGAGAAGCCAGAAGGTGGCAAGCACGGACCAGTCGGCATGAGGGGAGGCTGACTCCTACCAGGCGGCCCTCTTCCTCCCTCGAAGACCGTGTGCCATTAATCAGAAGAGACGGGGGTGGCTACAGTGATCGCCCGCCAGGCGGCGGTACTGTAGCCATGCCTCTCCCAACAAAGCACGCATCATTACCAGCGTCGCTACAGTGCTGAGTAGCCGGCAAGACCCGCAAGCGGCGGGCGCGGCCTGTCGGCCAAGTACGAGACAGTCGGTGGGAGCCACCAGGCGGCGGGCCCCACCAGCCAGCGAAGAAGCCGGCGGCCAATGACACTGACAGCCGGGTCCTACACCCGGCCAGATTACCTTTGGGCCCCTGGGGGTAGGCCTATATAAACCCCGCAGGGCACCCATGCAAAGGGTTCAGACTCTAGTTCACCCACACACCCATATAGAGAGAGGAAGCTAGGGCAAGCCTTGTTCTTCTTCCCCCTCTAGAGAAACAGCTCAAGGAGCAAGCTTGTAGCCACCATTGTTGCTTGAGTGATCATGCGGAGACCCCGCAGAGCAGGACTAGGGGTGTTATCTCCTAGGAGAGCCCAGAACCTGGGTAAGATTCGCCGGCGTGCATGTCTTCGCCTCATCCCGTTTCCTGGCACCGGCGACGTCTTACTAGCCCGCTCCATGATAAGCCATCCTTTGGCATATGTCGCACGACACCCCCGACATTTGGCGCCCACCGTGGGGCTAGGTGCACCGTCATCCGGAGATCTGTTCTGGACGGGAACCCTCTTCCTCCCCAGCGAGTGTAGCTAGCCTGGCACACCCGACGGCGTTCGTGCCAACGCGCTACAAGGCGCTGAGCTCGCCTGCGCGGCGAGCTGCCTCACTGACCTCATCGGCGAGGTCCGCATCTCCGACGACCCCGCGCCCAGTGCGGGAGCAGCCAGCTCCGAGAGCTGCCGCCTCGACCTCCTTGGCAAGCTCGACATTGCCAATGAGCCCGCCTCCGACCTGGAGTCGATCGGCTCGACTGACCCGATGCTTGTCGACTCCGACACGGCATCCCTCGACGCGTTCCCCACCAACGTAGTGGTCATCAACGACCCTCTCCCTCGCGCCGACAGCAGCGGCAGCACCGTCACGGAGGTGCTCGTCATCAGCCACGATGGAGCATCTAGTGGCGCCCAAGACCCGCTCGAAGCAGCGCTACGAGACCTGTCTGCACCCATTGTAGAAGATGCCGACGCCGAGACGCTGGAAGCTCGCCGTGTCTCGCTCGTCGAGAGCGCCAAGAAGTTGGCCAGCATGAGACGCCTCTCGAAGGCCTACCAGCGCGAGATGGACCACGCTGTTGGCGGCACGCCGGCCCTTGGCGGGCCCAGCCGCATTGGCATGGTCCGGCAGCACGGCGCGACCGTTGCCAGCATGTTCGGGGCAGACCGCCCTGTCTATGCCACGCCCAAGGAAAACATATGTGCTGCCCAGGCGGCAGCAGACGAGCTGGACCACCTCGAGGGCGACGAGCGTCACTACATGACCGAGCGCGTCCAGTAGCTCATTGACACGGCCGCCGCGCAGCAAGAAGCCGGCTGCCGCGCCGAAGAACCCGAGCAGCGGGTTGAGAACCCGCCCCCTTGCCGAGAACACGGCGCGACCTCCCGGACGCCGACTGGTGGCGTTCGTGACGAACGTGACAAGGAGCTGGCTGCAAGCCGCAGCCGGACACGCGTCACCATCGAGCACGACCAAGACGGTCGCCCTCGTGCGGTGAGACGGCGGGATGACTGTCCGCCTCCACCCCCATCTCGGAGGGAGAGGCATGCTTCCCCGCCTCCTATTGACCACCCAACTCTCGGCAACCGGCTGGGTCACCGAGAAGGAATTGGAGAGAACGATGCCCACCACCGGATCGACCATCTCAATTGATCCCTGGCACTAGAAGAAGAAGACGCACTGGGCCCGCCTTGTTTCGACCCCCGCATCTTCGACGAGCCCTTCCCCAAGGGGTTCACGCTCCCAGGAGATACGCCCAAGTACAACGGCTCCGTGAAGCTGGAGGACTGGCTGGCCGACTACTCCACAGCCATCAGCATAGCGAACGGCAACAAACGCGTTGCCGTGAAGTACGTCCCGCTCATGCTCTAGGGCACGACCCGGACATGGCTGAACAGCCTGAAGCCCCGCGGCATCAACAGCTGGGTAGATTTCACTGAGGTCTTCGTCCGCCACTTCACCAGCACCTACAAGCGGCCTCCCAAGCCACGCCAGCTCTCGCTGTGCGTTCAAGGCCCCAACGAGTCCACCCGCGACTACCTGACGCAGTGGGCTGAACTGGGCAACTCCTGCAAAGGGGTGCATGAGGTCCAAGCTATCAAGTACTTCACTGCCGGGTGCCGAGAGGGCACCTTACTCAAGCACCGACTCCTCTGCGATGAGCCGGCCACACTCGACGAACTGCTGATCATAGCAGACAAGTACGCCACCGCCGACTCCTCCATGGGGTCAGAGCTCCGAGTGGACGCTTCGGGAAAGGTGCTCCCTCCGGCTCCTCGAATGCCGGCTGGAGACAACAGTCGGTGCCAGCAGCCGAATGACAACAAGCGCAAAGCCCCTCAGCCAGCTTCCACCAGCCGGCAGGTAGCGACAGTCGAAGATCAACAAGCTGAAGGGCAGCCAATCCCCAATCGTCAGAAGGGCGGCAAGCCGGCTTGGCTGCCTGCTTTCTCCTTTAAGCAGACCCTCGATGCCCCCTGCAAGTTCTACAGCAGTGCGAAGTCGTCCAACCACACGACCTGGAAGTGACACTGGCTTGTCCGTATCACCAAGGGAGAAGGACTGCCTCCTCCGACTGCTGGCCCGCCGGCTCTGCCTCCTCAGCAGCCGGCCGCCCGTCCAGCAGTCGGCCAAGTCCAAGATGATTACCCCGAAGAGCATGGCGCTTATGTTGTCTTCACCAGTGTGGCCAGCGATAGACACAGCCGGCGCCAGCAGCACCGCGAAGTGAATGTAGTTGCCTCAACTGCTCCAGAGTTCATGCATTGTTCTGAGAAGCCCATTAGCTGGACCCGTGCTGACCACCCAGAAGTGATGCCTTATCCAGGCTCCTATGCCCTGGCGTTGGATGCTACCCTTGCAACGGAGAGGCGAGCTGCTCGTTTCTCCCGGATCCTGATAGATGGCGGTAGCAGCATCAACATCCTTTACCGGGACACCATGGAGAAGTTGAAGATCAAAGAGAAGCAGCTGCTGCCCAGTCGGACTGTGTTTCATGGCATTGTGCTCAGCTTGTCCTGCTCACCAATCGGCAAGATCAAGATAGACGTCCTCTTCGGAGACAAGGATCATTTTTGCTGCGAAGCCATTTGGTTCGAGGTGGTTGACCTAGAGAGCCCGTACCATGTGCTCCTAGGTCGGCCAGCTCTAGCCAAATTCATGGCGGTGCCTCATTATGCCTACCTCAAGATGAAGATGCCAGGAACCAAGGGCATTATCACGATCAGTGGAGAGTATGAGAAATCGTCCGCCTGCGCTGCAGCCAGCAGCCGGCTGGCCGAGTCCCTTGTGATTGCGGCAGAGAAGAAGCTCCTGGAACGGGTGGTAGCCATGGCCGGCAAGTAGCCGGACATGTCCCCAGAAGCCAAAGAGTCAGAGACGCAGGGCTCCTTCAAGCCAGCCAAAGAAACAAAGAAGATTCCCTTGGACCCTGAGCACCTAGAGAGGCACGCTATCATAGGTACCAACCTTGACAGCAAATAGGAAAGCGAGCTCGTTGATTTCCTCCGTGAGAATCGGGACATCTTTGCATGGTCTCCCAAAGACATGCCGAGTGTTCCGACGGATTTCGCCGAGCACAAGCTACATGTAAGAGCAGATGCAAAACCAGTCAGACAGCCCCTCCGCCGACTGTCGGAGGAGAAGAGAAGAATTGTTGGAGAAGAGATTGCCCGCCTATTGGCAACCGGCTTCATCATGGAAGTTTTCTTCCCGGAATGGCTTGCCAACCCAGTCCTTGTACTGAAGAAGAAGAACAAGTGGCACATGTGCATTCTCGCCCGAGTCGGCGACGTGGCTGATGACCAGCACCTCAGTGACAGCGCTGCTGCCACTGTCAGCTCGAGGGAGAGGGTCGTCGAAGACTACCACGTCGGAGGGGTAGGCGTCGAGCGATGCCGTGTCGGAGTCGACAAGCATCGGGTCGATGGAACCAACCGACTCCAAGTCCATAGCAAGCTTGCTGGAGACGTGAAGCTGGTCGAGGAGGCTGACGAGGCGGCTCTCGGGGTAGTCTGTGCCCGCGTCGGATGCGGGCTCGTCAGAGATGCGAGTCTCGCCAAGAAGGTCGGCGAGGCAGCTTGCCGCGTAGGCATCATCGATGCCTTGCAGCGCGTCGGGGCAAGCGCCATCAGGCGTAGCAGGAAGGCTACGCTCGCGGGGGAGGAAAAGGGTTCCCTTCAAGAACAGGTCTCCGGACGACGGTGCACCTGGCCCCACGGTGGGCGCCAAATGTCGGGTGGTAGGTGCGACATATGCCAACGGGTGGCTTATCATTGTGGGAGCCAGTAAGACATCGCCGGTGCCTGGAAATGGGATAAGGCGAAGACATGCACGCCGGCGGACCTTACCCAGGTTCGGGGCTCTCCGTGGAGATAACACCCCTAGTCCTGCTCTGCGGGGTCTCCGCATGATCACTAGATCAATATAAGTAGCTACAAGTGCTCCTCGAGCTGTTTGGCTAGAGGAAGAAGAAGGGCAAGGCTAGCTCTCCTTTTCTCTCTATGTGGTGTGTGAAATTCTATGAGATCAACCCTTTGCATGGGTGTCCCGGGGGGTTTATATAGGCCTACCCCCAGTGGTACAATGGTAATCCGGCTGGGCGCGGGTCCGAGCCGTCAGTGTCTATGCTCGCCGGCTTCTCCGCCGGCCATTGGGGCCCGCCGACTGGTGGTTCCCGCCGGCTGCCGGCCTCTTGGCCAACAGGCCGGCCCCACCGCTTGGCGGCTTTGTCGACGGCCAGTTACTGTTGCTTCGCCTCTGATGACGAGAGCTTTGTCGAGGTAAGCGTGGCTACAGTGCCGCCACCTTGCGGGCTCTCACTGTAGCCTTACCTCGTCTTGTCTCCTTAATGAGGCACATGTTTCGAGGGAGGGAGGTAGCCGGCTATTGGGAGCCGGCCACACCCCTGGCCGACTAGGGGAGGCCGGGCCGCCTTCGAGTGTCTCTCTGGCTAAAGAAGCCCGCCGCCCGCGGGCCATACTGGCGCCTGTCGTGGGTGACATCGGGGTCAACATGGTTACAGTGCCGCGCCGGACGGGAGATGGCTGGCCCGTATGGCGCCCTGTGGCCATGCCTGCTTCGAGATTCGGGGGTAGTGGGCTGTACCGCGGCCACGCCCTCTCTTATCACCGTTATGTGGATACAGTCTTGGTGGGTGCAGTCTTGGCTGGCTTTTGGGAGTCGACTTTCTTCATGGCCGGCTTCTGGGAGTCGGTCCTCTTGGGGCCGGCTCCCTGGAGTCGGCCATCTCGTATCTTTCTTGGGGAAGGTTTCTGAGGCCGGGTCGCCTTCTGGTAGTCGGCCCTGGGGATATCCGGCCAGGGGAAGGCGGCCCTATGCTTTGTATGCTTGAAGGCTCGAATGGCCTGATAATTTTTCGAAGAGCCAGGGGGAGTCGGTTAGGCTACCCGTGGCCATTTACTCCGACAATAGTCCCCGAAGCTGGTTGGGCTTCAAGGCTGAGAGGAGGTCGAGAAGCTCGGTCAGCTTCTTATCTTGACGAGCCGGCAGCTGGGAGCCGGCTTTGGTTGGGCGCGCCGTCTTGGCGAAATTTCTAAAGTCGGAAGGCGGGAGCCTGTTGGTGCATGCGTCGGGCTGCGGGCCGGCCACTCGCCGCCAGCGAACCACATGGCCTCCTCCGGCTGAGAAAAGCCTGCCAACCCACGCGCGCGACAGGACGTCGCCGCAGGCCGAGGGCCCACCACTCCTATGCCTAGGCCCAGGCGCGGATCCTCGGTGGCCCAGAGCTGTCCGCACGTCTTCCGGCGGCGGTTTCTGCATGCCGTTAGGGTGTAATAATCGCGGGACGTGGGGGAGTGGGCGCAGTTAATCCCACGTTCCTCCCCACGCCTCGCCTCCTCGGCTTCGCCGCATGAGGCTATAAGTAGGGGGAGGAGGGGAAGCGTCAAACGCTCGCATGCTCCTCTCTTCTCCGCCATCTTCTTCCTCCTGCTTTCCCTCGCGGCAGCGCCTCGCCACCGCGCCGCCCCACCAATCTTCACTCCACCCCGCAGCTTTGTCGTCGCAGGGCCGTGCTTTCTCCGCTGCCGCACTCTTCCTTGTTAGCTTCTCGCCATCATGCAGTACGGCGGGGACTGGGACGGCTCCCTCGTCCATATGGACCACATCGACTTCCTCCGCAAGACGCGGCGGTTGCCCGGCAAGGACCAGGTGCGGGTCCGTCTCGCGCCGGAGAAGGAGATCACGCCGGTGCCGGAGGACGGCGAGCGGGTAGTCTTCCGCTCGCACTTCCTGCGCGGCCTCGGCCTACCGGCGAGCGCTTTCTTCCGCTCCTTCCTCGACTTCTATCAACTCCAGCCGCACCACCTCACTCCGAACACGGTGGTGCTGTTGTCCGCCTTCGTCACGCTATGCGAAGGCTTTCTTGGCGTTCTCCCCACCCTCGAGCTCTGGGGGGAGTTCTTCCAATCTAAGCTCGGCACCCGCATGCAGGGCGTGCCGGCTCAGAGCGGCGCCTTCATCGCGATGCGGAGGCCGGCGGCCGACAACCCCTTCCCCGTCATCACGCTGATCCAGTCGATCAAGCTCTGGCAGAAGTCGTATTTCTACGTGAGGAACGTCGCCCCGCAAGGCGACTACGTCAAATTGTCGGCTTACGTAGCCGGCTCGCCGGCTGGGAGGCGGCCCCAGTGGTCCTATCGGGCCGTGACGCTGTCGCAGGCCAGAGCCGCGGCCGTCGCCCGACTCCGGGTGATGATCCAGTCAGAGGGCCTGACTGGGTCCGACTTGCTGGCCGCCTTCGTCGTGCGCCGGGTGCTTCCGCTTCAAAGCCGCCCTCACCTGATCTGTCAGATGAGCGGCCAACTCAATCCAAGTCGGATGTGCACCAAGGATATGCCGCACGACGAGGTGGCTCATATGGTGAATTATCTTGTGAGCTGCAAGCTCTCCGCAGAGTGGCGGTTTGGCAAGGAGCCATACTCCCGTGCACATCCTCCGCCTACGGTACGCTCTCTTTATCCTTTCTTCTCTTAGTTTTGTCGTCGAGTTTCTCTTGGCCGACTCTGACTAGTCGGCACGTCTTGGCAAAGCCCTCTCCTTCGACCTGCGGCCGAGTCGGGGGCGGATCGCCGATTTCTTCCCGACCGGGCGGAGCATGACTTGGAGGACCACGACTTGGGGGCGTCCGCCATGGACGAAAACACCGAGGCGGGTGGCGGCGAAGCTGGCGGCTCTGGGCTTGGAGTCAACTTCGACGACTGGCCGGATGACGACGAGGCCAAAATTGTCCCGCGCCACCAGCCGGCGTCTGGCCATGGCGCGGGTTCCTCCGCCGCGCCGCCTGCTCGGGGCGGCGGGCAGAAGCGCCTGGCCGCGTCAGGCTTGTTCGACAGTCGGCCGAAGAAGCCCAAGGGCGGGGCGGCGGCGACCAGGCGGGATGAGGCGGTCGCGAAGGCGGCCCGCTTTCGCAAGGTGGTGAAGCAGCCGCAGACGGTGTCAGCGTAAGTGTATATTCTTTTGCGTACTCTTTCTTCTTTTGTTTGTAGATTTCTAAATCCTTGTCCTTTCTCAAAAATCAGGGCTCCGCTTTCTCTTGAGCGGGTGGCTGCCGCCTCCGTGGTTGGATCGACGGGAGGATCCGGGAGCACCCGCTATGTGGACCCCCGCGCCGAGCTTCAGGCGGCGACGGAGCGAAATGCGCGGGAGGCGCGGGAGGAGCGGGAGGCGGAGGAGCTGAGGGCGGCTGCCGCCAAGGCGGCACAGGAGGAGGAGGAGTCAGCGAAGGCGCGTGCCGACGCGGCGGCCAAGGCCCAAGCGGAGGCTGCGGCCGCGGCGACAGCGAAGGGGGCCTTGCTTGTCACCCCTCTGCGTGTCGCGGCGCCCGAGGTCCCGAAGCCCCCGCCGGAGGAAGCCGGCGGCGACCTGCCAGGGTTGGAGAGGGAGGACGACGTCGTCGTCCCGGAGAAGGAGGCGGCACCGGCCTCGCCGACTGGGGCGGCCCAAGGCAGCCGGCCTAATGTGCCGCCGGCACAACCGGCTGGGGGCTAGCCGGCTGTGAGGACAGACCTGGTGGTCCAGTCGCCATCGCGCCAGCGCCCGGGGAACGCCACTTCGGATCCGCAGAAGGCCGCAAGCTCCGGCTCGTCGGCCCGGGACGTGGAGGCGGCCAGCGCCAGCTCGGGGTGGACGCCGGGTGGAGGGACGGCCGTGGTGAGTGTGGCGGCGCAGGAAGTCCGGAACCGGCTTCAATCCCAGGCCGCAGTGCTGAGGAAATACAATGACGAGTTCCTCGCGACGCGAGCAGCCATTCGGGTAAGTCTTCCCGTTTTTGCTTTTATGATCTTGGTTTCTTTCATGGGGGCGCGTCAGCGCACCCACTGGGTGTAGTCCCCGAGTTCCGAGTTGGCTGCTGAGCAGGCGGCTTGGAACTTCTTAGCGGGCTTTGTTTACTATCTTGTTCTCATTCGCTTCTCTGCCTGACTTGCAGGCCTACCACAACCTCCGCGCGGCTGCCTTCAACTCCCAGGCTCGGGAGCTGACCCAGAAGAATGTTGATCTATCTGAGAGCCGGGGTAAGTGCTTCATCTTTTTTTCTCATGTGGGGGTGCGTCAGCGCACCCACTGGGTGTAGTCCTCGAGATTCGGGCCGACTGCTGAGCAGTCGGGTCGGATCTTTCTTGACGACTTCTTCCTTATTGCTTCTTTCTTCTCTGCCATGCCTGCAGCGGCCAACGCCAAACTGAGGGAGCAGCTGGGTGGGACTCAGGCCGCCCTTCGCGCTAAGGAGGCCGAGTTTGACGCCTTGGCCCAGGAGCGTGACCGCCTGGCCAAGAGGCTGGCCGACCAGGAGGAGAGCCACAAGGCGGCCCTGAAGGCGGTGCAGGACAGCGAGGCCACCCTTCAAGCTGAATATGAGATAGAGGCGGCAAGCTGGGCCGAGGCGAGGCAGTCGTTGATCAACGGCTACGGCTAGATTGAAGACTTGGTTGACGGTAAGCCGCCCTCTTCTTCGTCCCTTGCTTGCCGCTTGCCGTTTGGTTCATTTTCTGACTTGGTGTTTTTTCTCTTCTTTCTTGTGCAGAGTACTTCCCTGGCTACTCTACTGCCGCCAACCAGGTCATCGAGGCCCACCGCGAGGCACAAAGGCAGGCTGGCGCCGAGATCGCGCCGAACGCTCATCGGTCGCTGGAGGAACAGCTCTTGGCGATTCAAGCCCGCCTCCAGTCGGCTCACCGCATGCTCCGCCGGCTTTAGCGTGTTGGGGTGCAGGTGCTGCCCGCTCTCTGTCCTGGTGAGGTGATTCCCCGCACTCCCAGTCGGACTGCCGACTGGCTGGAGGTGGCGGCCGGCCTCTTCGAGGCCTGGAAGGCTTCTGCGGCTTAGTCCGGCGCCAGGCGGGCGCTGGAGTTCGTCAAGGCCTGGTATCCCGAGCTGAGTTTGGACCAGCTGGCCACCTGGCGGCAGGAGGCTGACACGGAGCTGGAGCCGGTGCGGCCGGCTATCATCCAGCGAGCCTCGGTGATCGCTGACTACACCGACACCAGCGCCTTCGCTCCTGAGGTGGACGACAACGGCGTTGCCCAGCCGGAGGAGTGGTTCGGGCTGAACCCGACAGATGGCAAGGACTCGGCGGAGGAGATCGACTCCAGCGACGAGGGCGAGGAGGAGGAGGAGGGTGAAGACGCCACACCAGATGGTGGAGCGGCCGGTCAGCCTCAGCTTGACCGTGCCTCCAGCTAAAAGGCACGTGCGAGCGCACCGCCTGCAGCCAGCGATGATCAAGCCGAGACTCGCCAGCCGGCCACTCCTCCAGCCGGTGCGACCGTCTCCACCGACCAGCCCGGCTCCCCTGCTGTGCCCTTAGTCCAATCTGCTGCCTCTACTTTCCTGTTTTATTACTCTTGGAACAGTATTTTGTTAAGTTTGCACAATTCCACCCACTGGGGGTGTATTCGAACTATATTGACTGCCGGCCTGTTGAAGGCCTTATGTGTAAATATAATTATGTATGCGCTTGGCTTTCCCTTGTTCTTTGCTTTTCATCCTTCGGCTGTTTCCTTTGCCGCCCTCCCTTGGTTGCCGCCTTCCCAGCCGGACAGCTGCTCTGTAGTCTGTGGCTGGAGAAGTGCTTGGCCGGTTGGGAGGGCAAGTACTCTAGCTTTGTTGGATTGTAGCGAAGTGACTGGGAAGCCGGCCAGCCGGCTGTTTGGTCAGCCGGTAGGCGTGGCTGGAGGCCGGCTTGCGTTATATAAGTTCGTTAGTCCTTAGCCATTTTTCGTGTGGGCATCCTTTCTGCCTTTGGCTCTTGCCAGTCGAACAGTCGGTTCTTCGAGCTGCGACTTCCAACAAGAGAGGGCTCGGGTGCTGGCACACTACTTGTCTGACTTCAGGTAGAACTTTTAATATAACTTAAGGCGGCCAGTCCCCGGGCCGACTAGTCGAACCCGGTGCCAGACAGAAAATCAAATGTAATAATACATTCATGAGTATGACACTCGTCATTCATAGATAAAGGAGGGCAGTCCCCGAGTGCGCCTCGGGGGGGCCGTTTGTCTCGTACTTAATACAAAAAAGGTAGCATGATACATGCTGCTTTCAACTGTAAAATCTTCTCAGGAGGTTGGCGTTCCCTGGTCGTTCCGACTCCTTACCGGAATCATCCCTCTTGCACGCTCTTGGCTTCTGTGTGTCGATCAGGTAGTAGGAGTCATTGCCTAGTGCCTTGCTGACGACGAAAGGGCCTTCCCAAGGGGCCGAGAGCTTGTGCTGGCCGGCTGTTCGCTGGATCAGCCGGAGCACAAGGTCGCCCTCTTGGAAGGATCTTGGCTTGACCTTCCGGTTGTGGTAACATCGCAAACCCTGCTGGTAGATGGCGGACCGGCTGAGTGATAATAGCCGGCCTTCTTCCAGCAGGTCGACGCCGTCTTCTCGTGCTTCCCTGGCCTCCGCCTCCGTGTACATGGTGACCCGAGGCGAGTCAAAATCGATGTCAGTTGGGATGACAGCCTCGGCACCATATACAAGGAAGAACGGAGTGAAGCCGGTTGACTTGTTTGGGGTAGTACGCAGACTCCAGAGGACAGCCGGCAGCTCATCGAGCCAGCAGCCGGCCGAACGTTCCAGTGATACGACCAGTCGAGGCTTGATGCCGGAGAGGATGAGGCCGTTTGCTCGCTCGACCTGGCCGTTTGACTGTGGGTGGGCAACAGACGCTAAGTCCAGTCGGATGCCCTGTGTCGCGCAGAAACGTGCCAGTGCTCCCTTGGCAAAATTTGTGCCGTTGTCGGTGATGATGCTGTGTGGCACACCATACCGAGTAGTGATGTCTGCGATGAATGTCACGGCAGTCGGCCCGTTCGGCTTCTTGATCGGCTTCGCTTCGATCCACTTGGTAAATTTGTCCACGGCGACAAGCAGATGTGTCATGCCGCCGCGGGCTGTCTTGAATGGGCTCACCATGTCCAGCCCCCAAACGGCAAAAGGCCAGGTGAGGGGGATGGTCTTGAGTGCAGAAGCCGGCAGGTGTTGCTTGGAACTGAAGACTTGGCATCCTTTGCAGCATTTGACTAATTCCTTGGCATCTTCCAAAGCAGTCGGCCAGAAGAAACCATGGCGGAAAGCTTTGGCCACAAGTGATCTTGAGGCTGCGTGGTGGCCGCATTTGCCTTGGTGGATATCCTTGAGGATTGCTACACCCTTCTCTGGCTCGACGCAGCGCTGGAAGACTCCAGTGACGCTACGCTTGACAAGTTCTCTGTTTATTATTGCGTATGCTCCGGCTCGGCGTTGCACTAGTCTTGCCGAGATCTCATCAGTCGGCGGCTCTCTGTTGACTAGGCAGTTGAGGATGGGTTGGGCCCATGATGGAGCTGTGACTTCTTCTACTGTCAGTATGGCCACTGTGACCCGGGTGGGTGGGTTGGGTGGTGGAGAGTTGGAGTCGGCCACCGCTTCTTGTGTCGCTGCAGTCCCCGGGCCGACTGTTGCAGTCCCCGGGCCGGGTGCGACTACGGCAGTCCCCGGGCCGCTTGTCGAAGTCCCCGAGCCGCCTGCTGGGTTCCTCCGGTCGGATCCGGCTGCATCAGGGGCGGGCGATACGAAGATAGAGTCCGATTCTGGAGACGGCTTAATAGACGGTTTGAGGAGGCGCTGGAGAGAGACACCGGTTGGTATAGCCTGTCGGGTGGAGCCGATCCGCGCCAGGGCATCTGCTTGGTCGTTGTCGGCCCGTGGCACGTGAAGGAACTCGCACCCTTCAAAGTATCCACTGATCTGCTGGACGAGGAATCGATAGCTCGCCATGTTTGCATCCTTGGTGTCCTAGTCGCCAGATGACTGCTCGACCACCAAGTCCGAGTCGCCATAACACAGGATCCGGCGTATGCCGAGCTCTTTGGCTAGGCGGAGCCCGTGTATGAGCGCCTCGTACTCAGCCACGTTGTTGGAGGTGGCAAAATGGATTTGCAGCGTGTATCTGAGCTTGTCGCCTTTGGGAGAGGTGAGGACGATGCCGGCTCCCAAGCCGGTGCGCATCTTGGACCCGTCGAAGTGCATCCGCCAATGGGTGGAGTCGGGAGCCAGCGGTAGGTACTGGGTCTCGGCCCAGTCGACAAAGAAGTCGGCCAATGCTTGGGACTTGATGGCGGTGCAGGGCTGGTAGAAGATTGTGTAAGGGGCCAGCGCGATGGCCCACTTAGCCACCCGGTCGGATGCATCCCGGCTGCCTATGATCTCGGCGAGCGGGGTGGTGCATACGACCGTGATGGGATGCTATTGAAAGTAGGGCTTCAGCTTCTTGTCGGCGAAGTACACTCCATAGCACATGTTCTGGTAGTTCGGGTAGTTTTGCTTTGAGGTGGACAGTACTTCGCTTAAATAATATACCGGCCTCTAGACTAACTGAGCTCGGCCTTCTTCTAGGCGCTGGACCACGATGACTGTACTGACCACTCGGCTAGTCGCGGCAATGTAGAGGAGCATGGGCTCCTTCTCAGTCGGCGCCGCCAGGACAGGTGGAGTGGTCAGCATCTTCTTCAACTCGTGGAAGGCTTGGTCTGCTTGGTCGTTCTACTCGAAGTGAGTGGATTTCTTCATGAGTCGGTACAGGGGGAGAGCCTTCTCTCCTAGCCGGTTGATAAAGCGGTTTAGGGAGGCCAGGCACCCGGTGAAGTTCTGCACGTCTCGCAACTTGGTGGGAATCTCCATTCTCTCAATGGCCTTGATCTTCACAGGGTTGCACTCAATGCCGCGTTCGGAGACCAGAAAGCCTAGAAGCTGGTCGGCTGGTACTCCGAACACACATTTCTCGGGGTTGAGCTTGATCTGGAATCAGCGCAAGTTGGCAAATGTTTCTTTGAGGTCTTCCAGCAGGGTGCCATGCTTCTCCGTCTTCACCACAATATCGTCTACGTAGATGTGGGCATTTCTGCCGAGTTGCTTGAGGAGGCATTTCTGCATGCAACGCTGAAAAGTGGCACCGGCATTCCTCAGGCTGAATGTCATAGTCAGGTAACAGAAAGCTCCGAAGGGTGTGATGAAGGCAGTCTTCAGGCGGTCAGCTGGGTCCAACTTGATTTGGTGGTATCCTGAGTAGGCATCCAAGAAACTCAACAGCTCGCATCCGGCTGTGGAGTCTATCACTTGATCAATCCGTGGTAGGGCAAACGGATCTTTGGGGCAGGCTTTGTTGAGGCTAGTGTAGTCTATACACATGCGCCATTTATTGTTCTTCTTCAACACCAAGACCGGGTTGGCAAGCCACTCTGGGAAAAACACTTCCATAATGAAGCCGGCGGCCAAGAGCCGGGCTATCTCTTCTCCTACGATTCTTCTCTTCTCCTCCGACAGTCGGCGGAGAGGCTGCTTGACTGGCTTCGCGTCCGCTCGGACGTGTAACTTGTGCTCGGCGAAATCCTTCGGAACACCCGGCATGTCCTTTGGGGACCATGCAAAAATGTCTCGATTCTCACGGAGGAAGTCGATGAGCTCACCTTCCTATTTACTGTCTAGGTTTGCACCAATGACAGCAAACCTCTCCGGGTTCTCCAGGTCCAGAGGTATCTTCTTCGTCTCCTTGGCCGGCTGGAAGGAGCCCTGCGCATCATATTCCTTGGGGTTGGGGGACAGGGCCGGCTGCTTGCCGGCCATGGCCACAACTCGCTCTAGCATCTTCTTCTCTTCTACAACCACGAGGGACTCGGCCAGTCGGCTGCTGGCTGCAGCGCACTCGATGGACTTCTTGTAGTCGCCGGCTACAGTGATGATCCCCTTCGAGCTCGGCATCTTCATCTTGAGGTAGGCGTAGTGGGGCACAGCCATGAACTTGGCCAGGGCAGGTCGGCCGAGCAAGGCATGGTAAGGGCTCTCTAGGTCCACTACCTCAAACCAGATCGCTTCTCGGCGAAAGTGATCCTTGTCTCCGAAGAGAACATCCATCTTGATCTTGCTGATTGGGGAGCAGGACAGGCCGGGTACGATGCCATGGAACACGGTCCGGCTTGGCATGAGCTGCTTTGCCTTGAGGTTCAACTTCTCCATGGTGTCGCAGTACAGTATGTTGATACTGCTTCCGCCATCAATCAACACGCGGGAGAATCGGGCAGCTCGCCTCTCCCTTGTGAGGGTGACGTCCAACACCAATGCGTAGGAGCCAGGAGATGGCATCACCTCTGGGTGATCGGCCCGGCTCCAGCTGATAGGCCTTTCAGACCAATGCATGAACTCGGGGTTGCTGGAGGCGACCGCGTTGACCTCTTGGTGCTGTCGACGCCGGCTGCGCTTGTCTTCAACCTGGCTCATGAAGACGACGTAGGCGGCGTGCTCATCTGGGAACTCATCCTGAATGGCTCCGACTGCTGGTCGAGCAGCCGGCTGTTGGGGGGCTGGAGGCGGCGGGGCAGGAGGCGGAGGCGGCACCAGCCCCTCGCCCTTGGAGATCCGTGTGAGCCAGTGGCACTTCCGGGTCGTGTGGTTGGACGGCTTCGCGCCGCTGTGAAACTTGCAGGGGGCATCGAGAGTCTGCTCGTAGGAGAAGGCCGGCTGCCAAGCCGGCCTGCCGCCCTTCTTCTTGGGAGCTGGCCGTTCTTCGGGCTGCTCGTCTTCGAAAGTGGCTACCTGCCGACTGGTGGAAGGTGGCATAGGGGCCTTGCGCTTGTGGTCGTTCTGGTAAGGGCGTCGGTTGGAGTCACCAGCCGGCGTCTTGGGAGCCGGAGCGAGCACCTTCCCAGAGGCGTCCACTCGGAGCTCGGTCTTCATCGAGGAGTCGGCCGTGGCGTACTTGTCTGCTATGACCAGCAGCTCATCGAGGTTAGCCGGCTCATCGCAGAGGAGTCGGTGCTTGAGGAGGGTGCCCTCTCGGCACCCGGCGGTGAAGTATTCGATGGCTTGAACCTCGTGCACCCCCTCGCAGGAGTTGCGGAGCTCAGCCCACCGCGTGAGGTAGTCGCGAGTCGATTCCCTGGGCCACTGGATGCACAAGGAGAGTTGGCGGGGCTTTGGAGGCCGCTTGTACGTGCTGGTGAAGTTGCGGACGAAGACTTCCGTGAAGTCTAGCCAGCTGTTGACGCTGTAAGGCTTGAGGCTGTTCAGCCAGGTGCGCGCCGTGCCTTGAAGCATAAGAGGGACGTACTTCACGGCTACGCGCCAGTTGCCGTTCGCTATGCTGACAGCGGTAGAGTAGTCGATGAGCCTATCTTTCGGCTTTACTGAGCCGTTGTACTTGGGCGTGTCTCTGGGGAGCGAGAACCCTTTGGGGAAGGGCTCGTCGCGGATGCGGGGGCCAAAGCAAGGCGGGCCGACATCGTATTCTTCTTCTAGCGCCAGGGATCGTGCTAGGCGGTCGATCCGGTGGCGGGCGTCGTTCTCGCCGACTCCTTCACGGTGGCCTAGTCGGCCACGAGAGTCGGATGTGTGGCAGGCGGCGGGGTGGGATATCTCTCCCCATGAGGCGGGGGAGGAGGCGGATTGCCTTGGCTCTCCACCGCTCGAGGGCGGCCTTCTGCGTCGCGCTCGATGGTGATTCGAGTCCGGTAGCGGCTGGCAGCCGGCTCCTTGTCTTTCCTTGCGCGGGCGCCGCTCGCAGTCGGCGACCGGGATGTTGCGGCGTGTTCTCGGCGTGGGGGAGGACTCTCAGCGCGGGCGCCGGCTTCATGTCATTCTGCAGCCGTGTCGATCAGCTACTAGATGCGCCTTGTCATGTAGGGGAGCTCATCAGCCCCCAGCCCGTTCATCTCTTCTGCGGCCGCCTGAACGGCTTGCAGATTCTCGAGCGGTGTGGCGTAGACTGGGCGGTCTACCCCCAGCATGTTGGCGATGGCCGCGCCGAGCTTCTTGACGAGGCCGGCTCGGCTCGGCCCGCCATGAGGCGGCGTACCAAAGGCGGGGCGGTCGACTTCGCGCTGGTGAGCCTCGGTGAGGCATCTCATGGAGGCTATCTTCTGGCCCTCCGCGATGAGGGCGAGGCGGCGTGCCTCCAGAGTCTCGGCATCGGCGTCGGCCGGGATGGGGATGGACAAGTCATGCATCGCCGCTTGTAGGGCGTTGTGGGCGTTCTCGCCCGAGTCGGCGACGTGGCTGATGACCAGCACCTCAGTGACAGCGCTGCTGCCACTGTCAGCTCGAGGGAGAGGATCGTCGAAGACTACCACGTCGGAGGGGTAGGCGTCGAGCGATGCCGTGTCGGAGTCGACAAGCATCGGGTCGGTGGAACCGACCGACTCCAAGTCCACAGCAAGCTTGTTGGAGACGTGAAGCTAGTCGAGGAGGCTGACGAGGCGGCTCTCGGGGTGGTCTGTGCCCGCGTCGGACGCGGGCTCGTCAGAGATGCGAGTCTCGCTAAGAAGGTCGGCGAGGCAGCTTGCCTCGTAGGCGTCGTCGACGCCTTGCAGCGCGTCGGGGCAAGGGCCATCAGGCGTAGCAGGAAGGCTATGCTCGCGGGGGAGGAAAAGGGTTCCCGTCCAGAACAGGTCTCCGAACGACGGTGCACCTGGCCCCACGGTGGCGCCAAATGTTGGGTGGTAGGTGCGACATATGCCAACGGGTGGCTTATCATTGTGGGAGCCAGTAAGACATTGTCGGTGCCTGGAAACGGGATAAGGCGAAGACATGCACGCCGGCAGATCTTACCCAGGTTCGGGGCTCTCCGTGGAGATAACACCCCTAGTCCTGCTCTGCGGGGTCTCCGCATGATCACTAGATCAATATAAGTAGCTACAAGTGCTCCTCGAGCTGTTTGGCTAGAGGAAGAAGAAGGGCAAGGCTAGCTCTCCTTTTCTCTCTATGTGGTGTGTGAAATTCTATGAGATCAACCCTTTGCATGGGTGTCCCGGGGGGTTTATATAGGCCTACCCCCAGTGGTACAATGGTAATCCGGCTGGGCGCGGGTCCGAGCCGTCAGTGTCTATGCTCGCCGGCTTCTCCGCCGGCCATTGGGGCCCGCCGACTGGTGGTTCCCGCCGGCTGCCGGCCTCTTGGCCAACAGGCCGGCCCCACCGCTTGGGGGCTTTGTCGGCGGCCAGTTACTGTTGCTTCGCCTCTGGTGACGAGGGCTTTGTCGAGGTAAGCGTGGCTACAGTGCCGCCACCTTGCGGGCTCTCACTGTAGCCTTACCTCGTCTTGTCTCCTTAATGAGGCACATGTTTCGAGGAAGGGAGGTAGCCGGCTATTGGGAGCCGGCCACGCCCCTGGCCGACTAGGGGAGGCCGGGCCGCCTTCGAGTGTCTCTCTGGCTAAAGGGGCCCGCCGCCCGTGGGCCATACTGGCGCCTGTCGTGGGTGACATCGGGGTCAACATGGTTACAGTGCCGCGCCGGACGGGAGATGGCTGGCCCGTACGGCGCCCTGTGGCCATGCCTGCTTCGGGATTCGGGGGTAGTGGGTTGTACCGCGGCCACGCCCTCTCTTATCACCGTTATGTGGATACAGTCTTGGTGGGTGCAGTCTTGGCCGGCTTCTGGGAGTCGGCTTTCTTCATGGCCGGCTTCTGGGAGTCGGTCCTCTTGGGGCCGGCTCCCTGGAGTCGGCCATCTCGTATCTTTCTTGGGGAAGGTTTCTGAGGCCGGGTCGCCTTCTGGTAGTCGGCCCTGGGGATAGCCAGTCGGGGGAAGGCGGCCCTATGCTTTGTATGCTTGAAGGCTCGAATGGCCTGATAATTTTTCGAAGAGCCAGGGGGAGTCGGTTAGGCTACCCGTGGCCATTTACTCCGACAACCCTCTTGGAAGACCTCAAAGAAACCTTTGAGAATTTGCGCCGGTTTCAGATCAAGCTCAACCCCGAGAAGTGCGTGTTCGGAGTACCAGCCGGCCAGCTCCGTGGCTTCCTGGTCCCAGAGCGCGACATGGAATGCAACCCTGTGAAGATCAAGGCCATCGAGAGGATGGAGAAACCCACCCGACTGAGAGATGTTGAGAAGTTCACCGGCTGTTTGGCATCCATCAGCCGTTTCATCAGTCGGCTGGGCGAGAAAGCCCTTCCCCTGTACCAGTTCTTAAAGAAGACCACTCATTTTGAGTGGAATGACAAGGCGGATGAAGCTTTTCTCCAGTTGAAGAAGATGTTGACCACGCAGCCTGTCCTGGCGGCTCTGGCTGCTAAAGAGCCCATGTACCTTTACATCACCGCCACCAGCCGGGTGGTCAGCACAGTCATGGTGGTAGAGCGCCCAGAAGACGACAGAGCACAGCCAGTCCAGAGGCCTGTGTACTATTTGAGCGAGGTGATGTCCACCTCGAAGCAGAACTACCCTCACTACCAGAAGATGTGCTACGGTGTGCACTTTGCCGCCAAGAAGCTGAAGCCATACTTTCAAGAGCACCCAATCACGGTTGTCTGCACTGCCCCACTTGTCGAGATCATTGGCAACAGAGATGCATCTGGCCGAGTGGCCAAATGGGCCATCGAGTTGGCCCCCTACACCATCTTCTACGAGCCGTGCACCGCTATCAAGTCCCAAGCACTGGCTGACTTCCTTGTCGACTGGGCCGAGACCTAGTACCTGCCGCTAGCTCCGGATTCCACTCATTGGCGAATGCATTTTGATGGTTCGAAGATGCACACCGGCTTGGGAGCCGACATTGTTCTCACTTCTCCCAAAGGTGACAAGCTCAGATACACATTGCAAATCCACTTTGCTGCCTCCAACAATGTAGCCGAATATGAAGCACTGATACACGGCCTCCGATTGGCCAAAGAGATCAGCATCCTCCGGATCCTGTGCTACGGCGACTCCGACTTGGTGGTCCAGCAGTCGTCTGGCAACTGGGACGCCAAGGATGCAAACATGGCGAGCTACCGCTTCCTTGTCCAGCAACTCAACGGATATTTTGAGGGGTGCAAGTTCCTTCACGTGCCACGGAATGAAAACGAGCCAGCTGATACCCTGGCATGGATCGGCTCCACCCGTCAAGCAATACTAGCCAGCATTTCACTTCAGTGCCTCCGCAAGCCGTCAATCAAGCCTTCCCTAGAATCTGAGTCCATCTTCGTGCCGGCTCCTCCCGAAGCAGTCGGATCCGACTCGGGGGTTGCAGCAGCCGGCCCGGGACTTCAGTAGGCGGCGCGGGGACTGCGACAGTCGCACCCGGCCCGGGGACTTCACAACCCGGCCCGGGGACTGCAACAGTTGGCCCGGGGACTTCAACGACACAGCAAGCGGCAATTGATTCCAACCCGCCGCCCCTAGCCCAACCGCCCTCGTACAAGTGGCAGTAGTGACCGTAGAAGAAATTCAAGCACCATCATGGGCAGAGCCCATCCTCAAGTTTCTGGTGAATAGAGAGCTGCCGGCCGACGAGATCTCCGTCCGGCAAGTGCAGCGCCGAGCAGGAGCTTACATGATAGTAAACCGAGAGCTTATCAGACGCAGTGTGACTGGAGTCTTCCAGCGCTGCGTAGAACCAGAGAAGGGCCAAGCAATCCTCAAAGATATCCACCAAGGCGAGTGCGGCCACCACGGGGCTTCCAGATCTATTATTGCCAAAGCTTTCAGCCATGGTTTCTTCTGGCCGACTGCTTTGGAAGACGCCAAGGAGTTAGTCAATCATTGCAAAGGTTGTCAAAAATTTAGCTCCCAGCAGCATCTACCGGCCTCTGCACTCAAGACCATCCCCCTGGCCTGGCCCTTTTCCATATGGGGGTTGGACATGGTGGGACCATTCAAGACAGCACGCGGCGGCATGACCAATCTACTCGTTGCCGTGGAGAAGTTCACCAAGTGGATTGAAGCAAAGCCAATCAAGAAGTTGAATGGTCTAACTGCTGTGACCTTCATTGCAGACATCACCACCCGGTACGGGGTACCACACAATATCATCACCGACAATGGCACAAATTTGCCAAAGGAGCCTTGGCCCATTTCTACGCGACGTAGGGCATCCGACTGGACTTAGCGTCCGTTGCCCACCCACAGTCAAACGGCCAAGTCGAGCGAGCAAACGGCCTCATCCTCTCCGGCATCAAGCCTCGACTGGTCGAGCCATTGGAGTGTTCGGCCGGCTGCTGGATCGACGAGCTGCCGGCCATCCTTTGGAGCCTCCTCACCACTCCGAACAAATCAACCGGCTTCACTCCATTCTTACTCGTGTACGGTGCCGAGGCCGTCATCCCAACTGACATTGAGTTCGACTCACCTCGCGTCACCATGTACACGGAGGCGGAGGCGAAAGAAGCGCGAGAAGACGGTGTCGATCTGCTGGAAGAGGGCCGGCTATTAGAACTCAGTCGGTCCGCCATCTACCAGCAGAGTCTGCGTCGCTACCATAGCCGGAAGGTCAAGCCAAGATCTTTCAAAGAGGGAGACCTTGTGCTCCGGCTGATCCAGCGAACAGCCGACCAGCACAAGCTCTCAGCCCCGTGGGAAGGCCCCTTCATCATCAGCAAAGCATTGCGCAATAAATCCTACTACCTCATCGACGCGCAGAAGCCAAGAGCACACAAGAGAGACTATTCGGGCAAGGAGACAGAGCGCCCGTGGAACATAAATCTCCTTCGAAGATTTTAAAGTTGATGCAGTATGTACCACACTACCTTTTGTATTAAGTACAAGACATCGGGGCCCTCGAGGAGCACTCGGGGGCTACCCCCTTTTATCTATACGATAAGTTCTATGCCTATGAATGTGTTATTTCATTATTCTGCCAAGCACCGGGTTCGACCAATCGGCCTGGGGGCTTGCCGCCTTGTACTATGTGAATGCTACATGCAGTCGGACAAGTAGTGTGTCGGCACCTAAGCCCTCTCTTGCTACAAGCCGCAGCTCGCAGAGCGACTGTTCGGCCGGCAAGAGATGAAGGCAGGAAACGATGCCCACACGAAAAATGGCTAAGGACTAAAGCATTTTTGCATAGGCCAAGTCGGCTCCTCACCTCGCCGACTGACTGCTAAGCAGCCGGCCGACCGGTCTCTAACTTTAATTGCTACACTCTACCAATGGCCAAAGTACTTGCCTCCCCAAAACGGCCAAGTACTTGACCAGCCACAGACCGCAGAGCGGCTGTCCGGCTGACAAGGCGGCAGCCAAGGGAAGGCGGCAAAGGAAAAGCCAAAAGAGTAGAAAAGCAAGGCAAGTCGGAAATCGGCAAAAGATTTTTTTTTACAGCAAAGGCCCTTGGACAAGCATTCAACGGAGTTTGAATACACCCCTAGCGGGTGGAACTGCGTGGACTTAGCAATTTTTGTTCAAGCGATTACAAAATAGGAAAAGAAAAGATAACTTGGCCGCAGCAGCCGGATCGGAGGGGTCGGCGGAGGTAGAGGCTCCAGGTGGTGGAGCGGCCGCCTGGTGGGTCTTGGCCTGGACAGCGTCGGCAGCAGTCGGCTCGCCGGCACTCCGTCCGTTGGTCGAGACTTGTTCAGGCTGAGGCCGGTCGTTGTCTCCACCGTCCGGCGCGTCGGCTTCACCGTCCTCGTCCTCATCCTCCTCCTCCTCGCCTTCGTCGCTGGAGGCGATCTCCTCCACCGAGTCCTCGCCGCCTTCTGGGTTCAGCCCGAACCAGTTGGGCGGCACCTCGGCGCCCGCTTCGTCTAGCTCGGGGAGGAAGACGCTGGTGTCCGTGTACTCGGCGATCGCTGTGGTGCGGTGATAGAGCTGAGGCGCCACCGCCGCCAGCTCCTCGCCGGCTTCAGCCCGGAGTGTGGCCAGCTGGTCCAAGTTCAGCCTAGGGTACCACCCCTTGACGAACTCCAGAGCTCGCCGTGCACCTGCCCGGGCGGAGGAGCCCTTCCATGCCTCGAAGCGGCCAATGGCCACCTCCAACCAGTCGGAGGTCTGGCTGGCGGTGCGCAGAATGGTGGTGCCTGGCCATAGGGCAGAGACCACCTGAGCTCCAGCGCGCTGAAGACAGCGGAGAGCCCGATGCGCCCACTGGAGACGAGCTTGGATGGCCAGGTTCTACTCTACAAGAGTCCGAGGGGCGTTGGGCGTGATTGTCGCGCCAGCCAGCCTCCGCTCGTCGCGATGAGTCTCGACGGCCTGACCGGCGGCAACGGAATAGCCAGGAAAATACTCTGCGCAAGAGAAGAAGAAAAAAGTGAGAAGTCGGAGGCCAGTTTGAAGGACCAACCGGCAGGAAGAAAAAGGGAAAGAGCAACCTACCATCGAGAATGTCCTCAACCTTGCCAAAGCCGGCCGACAGGGCCTTCTCCTTCTCAACCCAGTTCAAGCATTGAGTCTCGAACTCGGCTTGAAGAGCCTCCTCCGCATCCTTGAGTTTCCGCTCCTCCGCGTCCTTGAGCTTCTGCAGCTCCGCCTGGTGCTAGTCCGCCTGGTCAGCCAGCTGCTTGACAGAACGGTCTCGCTCCAGTTCCATCTTGAGGCGCTCCTCCTCCTTGGCGAGCAGCGCGGTCTGAGCTTCGCCCATTTCCTGCCGCAAGGTGGCATTGGCTCCTGCAGGAGACAAGGGCGAGAGGAGGTCAGCAAACCAACAAGGAAAGAGGTAGTTGCCGAAAGATCCGACCCGACAGCTCAGCAGTCAGCCCGAATCTC